>NW_023260513.1:3043712-3068104 GCF_013100865.1 Trachemys scripta elegans
GCTCGGGCACCTGGGGATCAGTGTCTGTCCTCTCGGCTCTGCCTGCACGGGGCTGGGGAAGCAGCTGTCAGCACCTGCCCCTCTCAGCCCTTGCACCCCCCATCCCGCTCGCAGCCCCTCCACTTGTACCTTGCCCATCGCTCCTTTGCCGCATCCCTTCCCCTTGTACTCTCCCTTCACCCGCACCTCTCCCCTTGTACCCTCCCCCAGCCCTCTCCTCTCACACCTCCCCCTTCTCCTGCACCTCTTCTCCCGCAACCCTCCTGATACCCCCTCTCCTCATCCACCCTCTTCCACGAGTACATCACACCCTGCTTCTCTGCCAGTGTAGAGCCCCCAAGCGCCCCCACACCCGCTCCTCTGCCTGAACCCTCTTTACTAGCTCCCCATCCCTTTCCGGATACAAGGTTTGAGGGTTAGTCCCTATGCCTTCCATGTGCATTTGGAGCACTAAAGATGGGGTTGTGGGGGCGAGATTTATACTAAAGTGAAATAAAAATAGGAGAAACGGTTTGATTCCCACTGCAAGTGTAAATGGGGATTGCTGTAGTGAACAAGGAGGTCATGTTTGGTGGGGGGGAGCTCAGGGCTGCGGCAACAGGGGTGCAGGTGGGTGGGGAAGAGAGAGCCCAGGGCTGGGGTGTCAGGGGGTGCGGATGGGGGAGGGTACTGGGGGGGGGGAAGAGCCCAGAGCTGGGGTGGGGGGCAGCCAAATTATTTTTTTTTGCTTGGGGAGGCAAAAAACCTAGAGCCGGCCCTGTACAGACTAACACGGCTACCACTTTGAAACCTGTCAGGGGACACTGCCCAGCTCCCTGTAGCATCTGCAGACTTCTGGTGGTCTCCTTTTCAAATCCTACCCATGCTGCAGCCATCTTAGCTTGTGAGAGCCGCTCCAGGCGAGATCCTGGTTCTGACAGCATGTGGTTGAGTCATGAACATTAATGACAGCTCTGGGCATCTTTGTTCCTCCTGGGAGTGGAAATTGCCCTAAGGTCTTGGGCTGCTGCTTATCCTCATTTGGCAACTGGGGTTTTGTTTTTTCTAGTTGCTACCACTAGTCACAAGTTAGTCACTGTTGACCCAAGTTGGGTGAGTCATTGCAGAACGCGGACTTCATACTACTTTGGCTTGACAGAAGTCAATGTTTATTTCTTTATAATTTTGATGGATAATATCAAAGTATTTTTCAATTTTTATTAATTTCAACTTTTGGGAAATTCTGGGGGCAGGTCAGACAATTATTTAATGGCAGGTGAGAGCCAATAAGTTAGTTTCATGAACTGTAAAAACATCAATTGTCAACCTCCCCCTCAAAAGATATAAAGTAAGGTTGCAGTGTCATTTTCAAGCAGGATTTTCCTTTCTTTGAGTATCTGTAAATTTCATGGATTATCAATGGAAATATTTTTCCGTTAGATTGTGTGTGCGCAGTGAAATTGATGTTTAGTGACATGTAGCGATGTAGTCTAATCCTTCCAAGCCTAATATCACTACAGAAGATTTAGCAACAGAGGAGGGGAATTTCTGCTGGGTGGGATTGGAGGGAACTGGCAGAGCTGTTGGGGGGGGGGGGGGCGGGGGGGAAGCCCAGAGCTGGGAAATCTAGGGGCTGTGGGTCAGGACCTGTGGGGAGTGGAGAGAAGTGAGGGCTTGGATGGGGTGGGGGCTGCAGGAGGGGACTGATCGTGAACAGCAGAACTGGGGGAGCGGGATGGAGCCCAGAGTACAGTGACCAGACAGCAAATGTGAAAAATTGGGACAGGGACTGGGGGTAATAGGAGCCTATATAAGAAAAAGACCCAAAAATCTGGACCCTCCCTATAAAATCAGGACATCTGGTCACCCTAGCCCAGAGCTGTGATTGCAGGGGGATGCAGATTGGGATTGAGGGGCTTCGGTGGAGCTGTGGGGAGTAGGGGAGCCCAGGGCAGTGAGGGGATAGCTGGGGGCTTGTGAGTCAGGAGTGAATAGATATCAGGTGAATTTTTTTCCTGGGGCTAATTTAATGCATCCTCATCCTGTTTGTTTTTCTGTTGATCCAAACAAGTCACATGTTGGGTTACCCGTTGGCTTGCGTGTGTGTGTGTGTGTGTGCTTTCCCTGTGCTGTGCAGATCTGTGCAGATAGCTGGTTTAGCAGACCTCGATAGCACTACCCAGCATTGTCAAGTGCCAAAGGTTGGAGCGTCATTAGTAATGCCGTTCAGGCCACTCGGTGCTTCTGGCCTTGAAGCTGCAATGTCATTCGTAGGCAGTGCAGCATGTTCATTCAGCAGACCTCGATCTTGCTCGTAAACAAAGACCACCGGCTCAGTCCGGTGGCAAAGGTGCTCGTTAAAATGGACTCCGCTTAGTCAGTGGCGGCACATTCCTCTGCCCCTATGTTGGACAAAGGGTTAAGGCCGCGACATTTATAGGCTGAGGCAAAAAACGGGAATATACAATTTACGTATTTCATGACATCTGTTTCCTACCTCGCCGTGTTCCTGATATCTTGAACAAAAAATCTCTAGTCATTGTTCTGTGACACCATCTTATCTTGTACCGGATTGGGATGTCTCTGTACTAGCTGGAATATATTTACGTAAATGCCTAGTGCCTACAATATTACCAACAACATTGCCGAGTTCATGTACTGGACAGTGAACTTCTGACCATCTGCTTTAATACATGACCTGACTTTAGTTCACAGCCGCTGATTCAGGCCTCAGATGGTGCAGTAGGCCCAGTGCTCCTGCCTTTCTCCAGTACACCCTGTATAATTCCCCTCTGGGAAACTCCCACCCAGGGAGGGGGGTTCCTAGGCCTCAGAACTGGATCTATTTACACGGGGAAGCGGTCGTCAATCTGCGCTGGGGAGTTGTCTCTCCCTGGCCCAGTGTCTGCCAATGACGCGGAGACGGCCAGTATGGCCGGGGCTCTGCTCCTTGCAGCTGCTGCCCTGTTGTGCCTTGGGTTGGCATAGGTTGGAGGGAACAGTGGCATGGCTCGGCCCATGCTGAGACTTGGGGACAGCTTTGCCTGTCTTGGCCCCTAGGGCCACCAGGGGGATTCTGCTGCAGGGTGTATCCCACAGGGCTGTGCTGGGCTGTAGGGAGCAGAGGGGAGGGGGTTGTCTGCTGCTCCTGGGGGTTTTCATCCCCCTCCCCCAGGGCTGTGGGGCTGCAGCAGGGTTCCCCTCCCCCCCAGCCTGCACTGGGCAGCTCCAGGGGCTCTTCACCCCCAAAGTGCCCCTTCCCAAGCGGGTGCTGCAGGGGGGAGGAGCAGAGGCACCATTATGTCCCCATTGCTGACAGGAGGGGCGGGGGAGGAGGGGGCAGAGCTTCCCAGCTCCTTCTGCTCCACCCTTCATTCTCCCATGAGAACAGCTTCGGGCTGCAGCAGTTCTGATTGGTTGCACTGCCCTGGGAGGTGGGCAACTGGGGTGAGCAGCCAATCAGAGGACTAAAACAATGTAAGGTCTGGAACTTCTTGGGACATCATCATGAGACAGGCTCCAGCCCCAGCTCAAAACCCATCCCCGGTGGAAAAACCGAGAGAGCCGGTGGCACGGCAAGGAGCCTATGCGGGGCTGAGCCGGCTAGGAGATGCCCTCAATGCCTGCTGTGACGGAGCCTGTCCTCACCACCTCCCCAGCTGACTGTGTGTGCGCTACGGCCACCTGTGCTGCACCTTTCAGGGAGTGATGGACCACAACATGGGGATGCAAAGCCACAGCTCCGACACCATCCACAACCACAGCTGCTGCAGCCACAAGGATTTCTGCAAGGAGACCCCTCCCTGTACAATCTTCCCTCGTGCCTCAGATGATGCCTCAAGCCTTTGTCCACAGCCCTCACCCTAATATTGATGACTGAACTCTACCACCCCATCCTTAAAACTGATACCTTAACCCTATGCCCACAGCCCTAACCCTAATACTGACACCTTAATCCTATGACCATAAGACCCCAACCCTAATTCTGATGCCCTAAACCTATGACCATAGCCTTAACCTTAACACTAAAATTGTAACCCTATGTCCATAGCCCTATTGTAACACTGACACCTTAATCCTGTGCCGAAACCCTAACCCTAAAATGGAGACCGTAACCCTATGTCCATAACCCTAAACCTAAAACTGACACCTTAGCCCATGCCTATAGCTCTAACACTAATACTGATATCAAACCTAACACTGACCTCTTAACCAGAAGCCCATAACCCTAATCCTAACACTGACACCTTAACCCTATGACCATAGTGTGACATAGCACCCCATAATTCTTTATGGAAATATGCTTATGAATGTATATATGACATAACTGGAATATGTTTTATGCTACATGTGCCATGTAACATATCTCTGCAAAGGTTATGATCTACTGAATCTATTCATCCTATTTGTATGCATGTGTCATTTTTTTGTATTTGAAGTTATGAGTATTGGCTGTGTACTTGTTTGATTTTAAGTAGCCTTAGTAAGGCATTTGGACAGCTTCTTTAGAAAGGAATTTGCAAGTTAAGTGCCCAATCAAGAAACACTTAATGGACAATGGATCTTGGAAGGCTCCAATCCACATAAGAAGTCTACATGAAGACGTTCAAGGTAGTATGTGAACCATGCATGCTACCTGTAAGTTCTGAGTCATGCATGGACATGTGACTTGCCCATGTGACTCCAAAACTCCATCTTGTAGCTGGTATTCTACACAGGGGGAGGGAGGGGTGTCCACCCACAAGAGAAAATCTATTTAAACCCCTGGGAGATCCCCTCCATTTTGTCTTCAGCTGGCTCAAGAGATAGCCTGTCCACCCCCAAGGATACCTGAGAGAAACTGGAACAAAGGACAGTATCTACAGGGGGTGTGAGTGATTGCTGGACCCAGACTAGAAGGCTAGTCTGTAAAAGAAGCTTACTGGAACATTTCTGAGGGTGAGGTTTCATCTGTAATCACTTTCTTACTGTATTAGGCATAGGCTTGCATGTTTTATTTTGTTTGGTAATTTACTTTGTTCTGTCTGTCATTACTTGGAACCACTTAAATCCTACTTTTTGTATTTAATAAAATCACCTTTTACTTATTAATTAACCCAGAGTATGTATTAATGCTGGGGAGGGGGTGCAAACAGCTGTGCATATCTCTCTATCTATGAGTTTACCCCGCATAAGCTTTACACAGGGTAAAATGGATTTATTTTCGGTTTGGACCCCATTGGGAGTTGGGCATCTGAGTGTTAGAGACAGGAACACTTCTTAAGCCGTTTTCAGTTAAGCCTGTAGCTTTTGGGGGACGTGGTTCAGACCTGGGTCTGTGTTTGCAGCAGGCAAGCGTGTCTGGCTCAAACAAGGCAAGTTTCTGGAGTCCCAAGCTGGCAGGGAAAACAGGTTAGAAGTAGTCTCAGCACATCAGTTGGCAGTTCCTAAGAGATTTTCTGTGATACAACCCGTCACACATAGCCCTAACCCAACACTGACACCTTAGCACCCTGCCCATACCGCTAACCCTAACACCTTCATTCTATGCCCATAACCCTCCCTATACCAGAGCCTTATCCTCCTCCCCTGGTGGCATGACAGCAGTCCTCTCTATCTGGATAGTGTCCTCAGCCTTGGAAGTCTCCATATGAATACTGTCAATGAATTCCTCGTGTGCACAGATGCTCCTCAGCCTAGCCACCTCCTCCTGTAGCTCTCCCACCTGCTTCCTGAGAAACTCCACCGGCAGACGCCTCTCACACTGGATGGTCCCCCCACAGCCTGGCTTTCTGTGAGGGGGAAAATGCAGGCCACAGTCTCTGCAAATCCAGCCAGGATCTGGGTAGAGTCATCTGTGGTTAGGCTGTCTGTCTGGATACAGGCACAGGTGGAGGAGACAGGAGCAGTGTTGGCACTGGCGATGTGGCCCTTCCTAACCATAACAATTATATTATGACTTCCCTCCTAGGTCAGCCCTACTCCCTCGTTAATCACACAAGGGGAGGGTGATCACAAGGCTGATTGAGGCTGATCAAGGGAACAAAGGCTCAAACTGTCCCAAATACACAATCCTAATTGACCCTGTAACTGAAATAACCTGAAAGATTAACACAAACAGCCAAACAAACTCATTCACCCCAAGGTTAGTACTCGCACCTTGTTCGTTCAGCAGGGGGATCTCCTTCGCCCTCTCTCAAACTCCCCTGTTGGCGGTCCCCTTCTTGGGGTCCAGGTTGTTTCCAGCATAGGTGGGGGTGGAGAAAGGCCCCCTCATGCTGCAGCTGTTCCTTATGTTAGACCCTTGGCCCATGTGCCTGGTAGGCACTAGCGCAGGCATGTCCTGGTGGGCTTTGCTGAGTCACTGTGCACAAGAGCCCCCAAGTCACAGTGATCGAGCTGTTCCCACTGTGTGGTGCTTGCATAGTTGAGTCATACAGTGGATTAATGGGTGGTCAACACCCACCTGGGCAGGGGTTTTTGTGTGTCACTAGCAAAATTATAGCGTATTTTAGTAACAAACATACAGCACAATCTCATAACTTTATACACACTAGTGATACCCATATTTGGACAGAACAAGGGATTTCAGCGGATCGTGACCGTTCATATACCATGCTTTGTATGAAACATCACAACCATGTATGAATGATGACTATGGGGGTTCCAGGGTGTCGGTCTGAGGTACGGTGTGTCACACGCTCCCCAAAGCGCTTACCCTGAGCCCTACCACTGAGACCCCAAATGTATCCCCAACCCTAACCCCCCCCACTGCTAGTGCCTGAATCCTATCCCTTAATCCTGTCCCGCAACCCATACACTGACACCTAATTGTAACCCTATTATTCTTCTCTTATCCCATGACCCTATCACCCTACCACCTCACCCAGCCTCCCACCCTCTCGTCTTGCCCCCCACTTCTACACGCTGCCCTATCCCCACTAATGCTAACCAAGAACCCCACTATTTAACCCCACACCCAGTCCTACTCTATAAGCCTGTTGCCTCTCCTGTAACCCCAACTGCATCACCCTAACCCTGAACTTAACAGTTCCAGCCATCCAACCACTTAACTCTAACACCCAACCAGAACTGCCGAACTCCAGTTATTGACCCTAACACCCTAATTATAACTCTGCTCCCCAAATCTGACCACCTGACCCTAACTCTTAAACTTTTAACCTTTAAACTTACCCCTAGCCACCCTACCTTACAAGCCTGTTGTCTCTCCTTCAGGCATAACCATCCTACCCTAATCCAGAACTTAACGGTTCCAGCCAACTCCATCACCCTAATACTTAACTCTAACACCCAATGGGACCTGGAACCCCTGAGCTCCAATTCCCAACCCTAACACCCTATTTATAATCTGACTACCTGACTCTAACTCTTAAACCTGTAACCCTTAAACCTACTCCTAATCACCCTGATCCTCAGCGCTCCTCACAACCACAGCTGGCTTCAGACCCCAGATTTTAGGTCTGAGCCAACCTGAAGCCCAACCCCACTTCCTTCCTTGCCTATCCAGATTGTAAACCCAGCACGGCCTGGCCCAGCCCACCTGCAAAGTGCCACTCACCCTGCCGGAGCAGGAGAAATAATAATAGATACAGCAGTTAACGATGGAAGAAATGATGGTTCAATGCTTCTTCAACTGAGCTCTGAGTTGATCTGAGAGAACTGAGCCATGGGGAATGCTGGAAGTTGGGATCTGGGCGGCTTGCCTTTCCAGGGGTTGGCCGTTCTGCAAGAGTTGTGCCAATCTCATGTGCTCTGGGGGTCTGTGCTACCAGCCCTGGTTACTGGGACAATGATTAGGTGGTTGAACATGGGCCTTTCCCCTCTAGGGGACGCTAGATCTGATGTGCGGAGGGGGAGGGAAGGGGGAACCAGCTGGTTCAGGAGATGGGGAAATGGACATGGGGCCTTTACGCTCTCGAGGGCTCTGGTTCCAGATTTTGTCATTCCCATCAGTGTGCACTGAGTTGTGGAGGCTCAGACCAACCCCCAGGTGGGCCAGAGCCCCTGTCCCAAACTCCACCAGCCCCTGAGCAGGGAGGCTGAGGGATGATTGGACCACAGAGTCCCTGCCCCTCAGAGGGGATCTATGCAGGGATGGGGGTCATGGGGAGGGGGTGCTGTGTGCATGTGGGGCACTCTCCCTGTCCCTATACCCACTTAGCCTCCTCCCCATACCCTGCCAGCTGGTTGAGAAAACATCTGTCTCTGAGGCTTGTATTGTATAATGGCCCACAAATGTCATCAATAAACCACCGATTTCCTTAGACTCCCTGGTGTGTACTGTTCTTCCTCACAGTCCACTGAGCACCATCAAGGAGGGGATTGGGGCTAGTGGGTTAGAGCACAGAGGGTGGGGGTCAGGATTCCTGGGTTCTCTCCCAAGGACCGGGAGGGGAGTGGTCTCTAGTGGTTAGAGCAGAGGGGGGCTGGGAGTTAGGACTCCTGGGTGTTATCCCCTGTCTGGGGACGAGGGGGGGGTCTAAGGGTTAGAGATGTGTGAGCTGGAAGTCAAGCCGCCTGGGTTCTATCTCAGACCTTGGAGGGCATTGAGGTCTAGTTGGTTAGACCGGGGAGGCTGGGAGTCAGGACTCCTGGGTTCCATATCTTTGGGGGCAGAGTGTGATCTCTGCACTTGGTCATTTGCCTCTTCAAACACCAGAGCAGCATTGACCCCCTATGTAGTCTTTGTTCCCCATTATCTCAACACAACTCCCATTGTGCCCACTCTCTCCTGCTCAGGAGCAGCTAATCAACCTCACACACCAGGGTTCTGTCTCCTGACTGAATATGCTTTAATGCACTGGAGGTGGAGGAATTGCAGAGGGAGGGTCAATCCGTGGATTCCCAGCTGGTTCATTAGCAGGATCCTCGTTAATGAATCGCAGGCACTAACAGGGACTAGATGCTGTGGTGTGCAGGGAGGGTTCGATTGTAATTGCTCAGCTCTTCATTCACGGCCCCCCGGGCTGGGCACGTCTGCTCCTGTGGGACACACAGCGAGTGGGATTAACAGCAGCGGGGATGAGCTCAGACTAGGCGGGGGTTGGTCTACTTGTAAACAGGAGGGGAGACCTGCAGGGGAAACTAGGTGCTGCACAGGCTCAGTATGGGACGCTCACCCCTTACGGTCAGTGCTAATCTCCATGCACTGGGGGTGCTTTTTTGCAAAGAGTGGCATGGGTGGGGGGTCAGGAGAGGGCTGTCCTCCCACATTTAGTGCCCCCCAGTGCTGTATTCTAGCAGTAGGGGATGCTGTTCTGCTGGAGTTCCCATGTTTCCCAGCATCTGTAACCCCAGGGTCCAACATGCAAGGTTCTGTTCTGCCTTCCATAAGAAGCCCCCTGGCACACAGGATTCCCAGTGGCTATTGGCTTCTCCTTGAATCCCTGTCTTACACAGTTACTCAGAGGCTGCATCCCTCCCAAGAGCCAGCTGCATGTCATTCTTTCACTGCTGCCTTTCCCTTCCGTGTCATTACAGGCTACTTACCCTCAGCCCAGAGGGTCCTTCCCTCAATCCCCACCTCCCTACTGGGAATCCCTCTGTCTGAGCTCATTCCTCCTCCCCTGAAATGGGGGCTACCTGGGGAGACCTTGGAGAGGAAGCATGGTTGTCATCCTCCTACCCAGCAACAGAAGATGCGGTAGAACCTGGGGCTGCCCCAGAGCAGATGGGATCTGGAGTTCCCAGGATATGCAAGTTCTACCCCAGACAGGAGAATGGAGCATCTCTTGGAGACCAGAAGCTCCCATGGAAATGGGAATGTGAGCTGGGATCTTTTGCTTCTAGAGGGGAGCCATCTCCAATCCAGCCCAAGGGTGGCTGAGAGGGGTGGGGAGAGACGGGGCCTTTCCCCTCTAGGGCTGCCATCCTCTCATCCCGCTGATGCTCACCTGGGGCCTTTGGTTTCTCTGACAGCAGTGATGCCAAGAATTCACAGCGCGAGGCAGGTGATGCCTTCTCAGCTTCGGGCGGCTTCAGGCTGATGCGCTCAAAGTTCTGCTTTGCGGGGTCGTAGGTGGGCCACAGCTGTTCGCTGACCTCCCCCACCAGGGGTTTCCTGCATGGAAAATGAACATGCCCCTCTGAGGTTAGTACTGTGGCTTGGTGGGGACAGGAACGTGCCCCAGCTGGTGTCTAACATCCCAGATGCAGGGATGATTATAAGCCAACTTGAAAAGTTTGGCCTCTTTCCAAAATGGCTGCCATCCCATGTTGCTGCAAATGAGAGTGAAGCCAGAGGCTGCCCTCAGTTAAGATGGGTGCTGCCTCCCGGTCTTTTCATATGGGGTAATCCTACAGGTTGCCCTTTATAAACACGGCCATTTTATTCCATTCTTCTCCATGAGATTAAAGCCACAGGCGGCCCTAAGTAATAATGGCTGCCATTGGCCTATGATCCTTTATAAAATGAGACTTCCCCTAGGGAAGATGGCCACTGTTTTCCATTGTTTGCAATGGGACTGAAGCCAGGCTTCCCTCAGAGAAGATGGGCATCCTTTGTGCTCGCAGACAGGAAAGGGCCGTGTGGGGAGCAGAGCAACATGCGGGGTGAGGGGGACATGGATAGGGAATGTGGGTGCATAGATAGGAGGATCTGAACTGGAAGGGAGTGTCAAGTTTTGCTCTTACTTAAGATGGTGTCTCTCACTTGTCCTTTCAACTAGGATGCTGCCCTTACAAAAAATGACCACCATATCTCACTGTGATCAAGGAGATTGAAGCCACAAGCTGCCCTGAGTCAGCTGCCATTTGCCTACAGCCCTTGCACATGGCAGCCAGGTTGTCCCTAGGACAGATGGCCACCACCCACCATTGTTCTTAAGGAGGCAGAAGCCACAGGCTGCCCTCAAGGAAGATGGCCTCCCTGAACATGAAGACTGGCAACTAGCAGGGACGTTGCCTGTAGGAAAGATGTTGGAGGCAGCCTGCTGGTAGCTGTAATTTGCAGACCTCCCAGGTGCTCTATGCAGTGCCCAAAGCGGCACAGTCAGGGATTTCCCCATGTTTGATGCTCACAGTCTGTGTGTCACATTGCTTGTGGGACTGCGGGGATGTGAACAGGGTCTGTGTGAGAACACATGGGGGAGGGGTGAGAGAGTGGCCCTCCCTAGAGTCATAGATTCCAGGACCAGAAGAGACCATTGTGATCATCTAGTATAACCTCCTGTATAACACAAGCCACAGGAGTTCCCGAAATAATTCCTAGATCAGTGGTTCCCAAACTTGTTCCGCCGCTTGTGCAGGGAAAGCCCCTGGCGGGCCAGGCTGGTTTGTTTACCTGCCGCATCCGCAGGTTCGGCTGATTGTGGTTCCCAGTGCCCGCGGTTTGCTGCTCCGGGCCAATGGGAGCTGCTGGAAGTGGTGCGGGCCAAGGGACATACTGGCTGCCGCTTCCAGCAGCTCCCATTGGCCTGGAGCAGCGAACCGCGGCCACTGGGAGCCGCAATCAGCCGAACCTACGGACGTGGCAGGTAAACAAACCAGCCCGGCCCGCCAGGGGCTTTCCCTGCACAAGCGGTAGAACAAGTTTGGGTACCACTGTCCTAGATAGATCTTTTAGAAAAAGATCCAAACTTGATTGAAAAATTCTCAGCAACGGAGAATCTGCCACAACCCTTGGTAAATTGTTCCAATCATTAATTACTTTAACTGTTAAACATTTATACCTTATTTGAAGTCTGAATTTATCTTGCTTTGACTCCCCACCTTTAGATCATGTTAGACCTTTCTCTGCTATACCGAAGACCAATTATTAAAGATTTGGTCCCCAGGTAGCTACTTATAGGCCTCTTAACCTTCTCTTAGTTAAGCTACATAGATTGAGATCCTTAAGTCTATCACTATAAGGCAAAGTTTCTAATCCCTTAGACATTCTCGTGGCTCTTCTCTGGACCCTTTCCAATGTATCAACACCCCTCTAATTACCCAGGTGATCCCATTTAACCTTCTTATAAATTGGCATGACATTAGCTTTCTTCCAATCTTCTGGATCTTCCCCAGTGCTCCACGATATACTGAAAATCAATGTTAACAGGCCAGTGAGTACCTCAGCCAGCTCTTTCAGAACATTTGGATGTAAATTATCTGGACCTGCTGATTTAAAAATGTCTAACTTTAGTAGCTTCTGTTTACAAGCTTCCAGAGATACTAGTGGAATGGAAAGGGTGTTATCATTACCATAGAATGAGACTACATCATTTGTGCATCATTTGTTTTTTCCCCAGATTCATTTATTGAATGCTTCTGCCTTTTCTGCATTACCATTTCCATCTAGTAATGGACCAATTCTATTGTGAGGATTATTTTTGTTCCTAATATCATCAAAGAACTCCTTATTGTCCTAAATGCTGCTGGCCATAGATTTCGCCATGTGCCTCTTTGCTTCCCTTATCAATTTTCTACAATTCCTAATGTCTGATTTATACTCATTACTATAAACTTCTCCTTTCTTCCATTTGTGGTATATTATGTTTTTGTTTTTCACAGCTACCTTCCCTTCCCTAATCTGGGAAGAAATTAGCCCACGCTGGGTGATTAGGACCAGAATGGGGAATATTGAAGAGGGTTCTTTTGGGGGTTTGCTTGCTTATTTTTGTTGCAAGGGAGCATGTCTTTTTATCTATGCTCTACTGTATGCTTAACAGTTACATTGCCACAGTTTTCTTAAGCAGAGACTGCCACAGCTATGCTGACCTAGTCCATAGGAAAGCTGTATTTATGTTGATGGAAAGATGCTTTTGTCAATGTAGCTCCCGTTTTTGGGGAAGGTGATTCTTCCCAACTACTGAAGCAACCCCGTTTGCTGCTGCAGGCTGTACTGACATGATGAGCTGACGTAGCCAGGGCTGTATAGTGTTTGTAGCATAAACATCCCCTGAGTTTTGTGGCAGGGCTGGGAAAGGGCAGGCAGAGCTTTGAGATCATTCACTACTAGCTGAAAACCTTGTTTCCTTGAATGAGAGTGGGTGTGTTCATAGGACCAGTGACATCCTGATGTGGGAAGAAGGGAATTATCCCTAACCTGTAACCAGGGGGCTCGGATTATATGTCCCTGAAATAAGTTCAGCTCTAGGTCAGCGGCTTCACCCAAATAGATTATCTGTTTTTCAAAGAGACCCCTTCTTTGCCATGGCATTGAGCCGGGTGTTCCTGGATGTTGCGGACACCTGGCCAAAGAGTTACAGTTGCTCCCATGGTCTGGATTGGGGAGACAAGAGGATTGTGGGGGATTTCCTTACCCGCTCCAGGTGTACACTGAAAGGTAATGCAACGCCCTGTGGCTCAGCGCTACCTCAGCCTCTGTGTGGTTGGATCCTACCACGGATGCCAGGGTCCCAAACTCGTAGGGTATCTCAGAGCCCTGTGGCACCCCCATCCATTCAGGTGCAGACAAGCCGCTGCTACGGTGGGCGAAGTGGTAGGCGTACATGGGATTTCCAGCCTCTGTCTCTTGCTTTGCCATCTCCAGTATCGGGCACACAACAACATAGTCGCCAGTGATTTGTTCCATGGCCCATCGGTACTGTTCCTCTCCCTGCTCCTCCCCCTCCTGGATGTACCACCGTGCCATGGCTTGGATGGCCTCATCTGGCACCCCTGGCACTATCAGCCTCACCACCTGCAGCAGCTCCTCCCAGCCGATGGAGCTGGCATTGTCCAGGTTGAGGCTAGAGGCAGCAAAGTATAATATGTAGGAGCCTTCATTGGTGGTGAAACCAACCCCGATGGGTATTGGCTGGCCGTGCCTGGCCTGCAGGAGTCTTGGTGGTGTATCAGGGAGGAAATCCCCGTCTGGTGTCGGCAAAAAGGGCAGCTTCAGTTCCTTCTTGTGGTTCAAGATGGAGAACTCGTGTTTGGGGAACTCCCTGGGTTCCTTCCCCTGCAGGCAGCCCACCAGGGCCGTGCTGTTACCATCGGAGCAGCCCAGCAGCTGGCCCAATCTCTGGCCTCTCTCCTTGGCCTCTTCAAGTGAAATCCAAGCCCATGGTGCGTTCGGGGCTCCGCTCTGCAGCACGGCGCGGGTGAAGAGGGGCAGGCTCCCCGGGGAGAGGAGATGGAAGCCGACTGACGCAGCCCCAGTGCCCTGGCCGAAGAGCAGAAAACGAGCCGGGTCCCCTCCGAAGGCGGCCATGTTGTCCTGCAGCCAGCGCGCCGCCAGGCGCTGGTCCCACAGGCCGGCGTTCCCCGGGGCGGCCGGGGGCAGGGACAGGAAGCCCAGCGCCCCCAGCCGGTAGTTCATGGAGGCCACGATCACGTTCTCGGTGGCGGCTAAGAAGCGCCCATCATAGATCTCGAGGGAGGCTGCCCCTGTGAAGAACCCCCCACCGTGGATCCAGACGAGGATAGGGGCTGTCCCGTTGGGATGGGGATGGGGCACCCAGACATTGAGGAAGAGGCAGTCCTCGGACTGCGGTGCTTTGGGTGTCCAGACATCTGCCTGAGGGTAACCAGTGACCGGAGGCTGGTGGCAGACATTGCCGAAGCTGTTGGTCTCCAGGATGTGGCTCCAGGGCTGGTGGGGAAGCGGTTTCTGGAAGCGCAAGGCCCCCACGGGGGGCTCGGCATAGGGGATGCCCAGGAAGGCCGTCACTGTGCTGGAGCCGGCCTGGAGGCGCTTGCCCTGGATGGGGCCACTGGTGGTGAGCACCACGGTGCCGTCATCATCGGAGCTAGAGCTGGGGCCCAGCAGGGAAAGGAGGAGCAGGCAGGGGAACGCAGGGAGGAGTCCCAGCATCGCAGCAGCTGTAAGGGAAACCCCCCCAGAGGGAGTTACAGGGAACGGGATTCATAGATTCATAGATTCTAGGACTGGAAGGGATCTCGAGAGGTCATCGAGTCCAGTCCCCTGCCCTCATGGCAGGACCAAATACTGTCTAGACCATCCCGGATAGACATTTATCTAACCTACTCTTAAATATCTCCAGAGATGGAGATTCCACAACCTCCCTAGGCAGTTTATTCCAGTGTTTAACCACCCTGACAGTTAGGAATTTTTTCCTAATGTCCAACCTAAACCTCCCTTGCTGCAGTTTAAGCCCATTGCTTCTTGTTCTATCCTTAGAGGCCAAGATGAACAAGTTTTCTCCCTCCTCCTTATGACACCCTTTTAGACACCTGAAAACTGCTATCATGTCCCCTCTCAGTCTTCTCTTTTCCAAACTAAACAAACCCAATTCTTTCAGCCTTCCTTCATAGGTCATGTTCTCTAGACCTTTCATCATTCTTGTTGCTCTTTTAATCATTCTTGGATCAGGGGCCTTTCCCCTGTAGGGGGCTCTGGGTCCCATCCAGTCCCAGCCACCTAATTACAGACAGCAGAAGGGAGCTCCGTACGTCAGACTAAATCCCAGTTAGCAAATAGAGCCTCTTGGTGTGTACCACTCATTCTCTGGCTCCCTGCTCATCTTCCAGATTGTCATCAACCATGACGCTAGCTCGGGGAGGGCACTGGGGTCTACTGGGTTAGAGCAGGGGGGGCTGGGAGTCTGGACTCCTGGATTCTATTCTCAGGTCTGAGAATGGGGTCTGTGGAAATTAATTACCTAGAGTGATCCCAATTCCAGCTGCTCTTCTACCCCATTCCCTCTCTTCACCCCTCTGTCCCTATCTCGCCAGTGGCACAGACTCACCTGCCCTTCTTCTTGGTTCAATTGTGGCTTTGTGGCTTTCTCTGTGTCTCACAGCTCAGCATGAAGGTGAATGGGGGATGCGGGCGAAACGGGAAGCCTCCAATGCTGAGAATAACAGCCAAGGAGCAGCCACTGGGGCTTATTTATCCTCAAATCTGTGTCCTCATTGGACTCTGCAAACACAGAGGGGGGTGGGATCTGCAGGGCCGGCTTTAGGCCAATTCCACCAATTCCCCCGAATCGGGCCCCGCGCCTAAGAGGGCCCCGCGCCCAGTGGCAGGGCTGCCGGGGGTGGGAGGGTAGAAAGAAGTGGCCGAGAATCCCTTCCCTGGCTAGAGGCTCCTTTTTAATTTTTACTCACCCGGTGGCGCTCCGGGTCTTCGGCGGCACTTCGGCAGCAGGTCCTTCAGTGCCGCCGAAGACCTGGAGTGAGTGAAGGACCCACCGCTGAAGATTAGGAGCACTGCCCGGTGAGTACAAGCCCCACGAGTTTTTTTATGTGGTTTTTTTTTTAGTCATCCCTGCCGGGGCCCCATCGAAAGTGTTCGAATCGGGCCCCGCACTTCCTAAAGCCGGCCCTGGGGATCTGTGCCAGCCAGATGGGTCTGGAGCCAAGCGGTTTGGAAACAGAGACAGTTGGGTAAGCAGTGTGAGAGTTCTAGGGATGCAAGGGCTGTGATCCCTGAATTGCAGCCACCTCTGGGGAAGATCATCTGGGTACTTGGAAGTGAATGGGGAATTCATGTCCAAAGAGCTGTGGATAGGGAAGAGAAGAGGTTGCCTTCCACACAGTACCATGCTGGTGGGGCCAGGTCGGAAGGCACGGGATATGGTGGGGAGGGATGGACAGTGAGGGGCACATGAGGCTGCTGGGGGGGTGTCACAGAGTGGGGTTCATAAGGGCTAGTGGGAGGACAGATTGGGGGTCTGAATTGGAGTGGGGGTGTAGGGACACATGGGGGTCAGGGGGCAGAGAGGGGCTGAGGGGGAGTGCAGGGCAACCTGGGGACAGGGGCAGGAGGGTGCAGGGACAGATGGAGGAAGGGGGTGGCTGAGTGGAAGCACAGGGCCACATGTGGAAGGGGTGGCTGAGTGGAGGTAGAAGAACACACGGGTGTGTGTGTGTGTAGGTCCACATGGGGACAGTGGCAGATGTGCCTGACTGAATGAGAGAGGCTATGGGTCAGCCAGGGTCTGCCTGGGGGAGGCTCCCTAACAATCCCTCCCCGCCCCCCCAAAAACCTGTTCTATACTTCTCCCACCCACACCCAACAACCCTCCAAGTTCACACCCAGTCTCCTTCCCAGCAATTACTTCCCTCTCCCTCTGACCTCCGTGACCCCTGACTCCCCCAAGCCTTTGCACTGCTTCTGAGGGGGCTGAGAAATACATCTCTGTATTGTAGTGTAAATGAATTATTACTCAGAGTTGTGTATTAATATGCCTAGTAAGGAATAGATTTGTCAAAAAACATTTCCTGAATCTCTTTTGTTGTCTGTATTGCTACAGACATACCTGCCGTCAGGTATTTTGAAAGAAATTACAAAAATAGTTGAAACAGGTGTGATTATATTGTGTTATTTTGCCAAATAAAATATGCAGAATTTTGCAGAATTTTAAAATATTTTGCACTGGATTATTAGTTTTTTGGTGCAGAATTTTTAATTTTTGGTGCAGAATTCCCCAGGAGTAAAGGGGAGAGCACCCCCTAGTGAGCCTCCCCCCACTCACTGCAGCACAGCGCCCCCAACACCATGCTAGGGTATTGGGGTTAGCACTGACTTTGAGGGGAGAGTACCTCCTACCGAGCCCTGCTCCCTACCACCTAGTGCCTCCTAGCACCAGGCTGGGACATTTGGGTCAGCATTGACTGCAAAGGGAGAGGACCTCCTACTGAGTGTCCCCATTCCTTCTGAACAGTGCTCTTTAGTGCTCTGCTGGGGCATGGAGAACAGCACTGACTGTCAGGGAACAGCGTCCCTTCATGTAGCATCTGCAGACTTTTGGAGGGTTCCATTTGAAATTCTGCCCATGATGCAACCTTCTTAGCTTGTGAGAACTGCTCCAGGCGAGATCCTGGTTCTGACATTATGTGGTTGAATTATGATCATTGTTGACAGCTCTGGAAATGTTCGTTCCTCTTGAGGGATGGGTCTGAAATTGCCCTAAGGTCCCTGGGTTCCTTCTCATAGTCACTCGGCACTAGGGTTTTGTTATTTCTAGTTGCCACCATTGGTCACAGTTGACCTAAGTTGCGTGAGTCATGAAGAACGCTGAGCACACATTACTTAGTCTTGGCAAAACTCAATGTTTATTTCTTTATAATTTTGAGTGATATTATTCATGTTCATTTTAAGCCCTTTCTTCAATATTTATTCATTTAAACTTTAGGGAAAGGTGGGGATAGGTCAGACAGTTATTTAATGTCAGTTTAGCTCGAAAAAGACTAAGTTCAAGTTTTATAAACTGGTACAACACAAATTGTTAACATCACATCTCAAAAGATACAAAGTAAATAGCTTTAAACAAAACTCTACTATGTTTCCAAGCAGCATTCTCCTTACTTTGCCCATCTGTACATTTCAATTATTACTGATGGAAATATTTTTGTCACTTTGTGCATGCTCAGTGAAATCGATGTTTAGCAACTTTTATCGATATATTTGAACCCTTCCAAGCCTAATATCACTGCAGTACCTTGAGGATAGATATCTGGGGTAACAACAGGGGAGGGAAACTTCTGCTGGGTGGGACTGAGGGGAATCGGCAGTGCTGTGGGATGAAGGGAGCCCAGAGCTGGGATAGCAGCGACATGGGGGGGGGAGGGGGTCAAGATTGAGGGGAATTGGCAGAGCTGTGGGGAGTGGGGGGAGCTGAGGGCTGTGAGGGGATAGCAGGGGGCTGCGGGTCTGGAGTGAGTAGATATTAGGTGAGTTATTTCCTGGGGCTAATTTACTTTATCCCCATCCCTTTTCCTGAGGAAAGGTTAAAAACACGGGGCATTTTTATTCTTGAGAAGTGAAGACTGAGGGGGAACCCAATAACAGTCTTCCAATATGGTCAGGGCTGTTATAAAGAGGACAGTGACCAATTGTTCTCCATGTCCACTGAAGGTAGGACAAGGAGTAATGGGCTTAATCTGCAGCAAGGGTGTTTAGGTTAGATAATGGGAAAAACTTTCCATCTCTAGGGCCTTGTCTACACTACGAGAGTAGTTCGATTTTACTTAAATCGAATATTTGGAATCGATATTGCAAAGTCGAACGNGGTGCGGAGCGGGTGTAGTGTAGTCGCGCGAATGCAGCTTCTAAACTGAAGGACTGACAGGCTCCGGTGCGGTGGGATGGTTCTTTCAACGGAGCCTGTCACCCCTCCTGATAGGGACTGTGTGTATGGGGGGTCTATGTGACTTTGTGGCGGGGGGGGACGCTTACAGATCCCCTGCTGTGTGGCTCTGTGATCCTGCCTAAGGACCGCCGCTTCAGATCTCTAACTGCCCTCCCGTGCCACAAAGTCACAGAGCAACCCACCTCCCACCACATAACATGAAAAGAACCTCCCAGACTAACCAGGGTAAGTAGTCACTGCATCACTGCACTATGTATGTGCCCTGCTGCTGTGCCTGCCCCCGACTATGTACCCTGCCAAAGGTGACTGTCCTGTCCAATTACCAACCCCCTNGGTTAATTCGATGTAACGGCGCTAACTTCGACATAAACGCCTAGTGTAGACCAGGCCTAGGAGTAGTTAAGTTCTGGAATAGGTTTCCAAAGGCCAGCCTGGAGTCCCTATCTTTGGAAGTTTTTAAAAATAAGTTGGACAAACACCTATCAGGAATGGTCTAGGTTCACTTGGTCCTGCCACAGTGCAGGGGCCTGCACTTGATGACTTCTCAAGGTCCCTTCCAGCCCCACATTTTTATAAGTCTATGATTAACCCGTTCTGGACCAGAACCCTTTTTAACACCAATAAGGACCCAGAAAAATCAGTTCTGAAGGCGTGCAAGGGACCAAAAGGATCCACATAAGACAACCAACTTAGAATAACACTATGCCACGGGAAATCTCTTCCAACCCTAACTTCAAGTTCCCGTTCTGGGCAATAAGCACCTTTGTTGATAGAATGGCACAGAACGCTCGGTTCCAAAGAGACACCGGACACAAAATACAACAAACTGAGAATAACGCTATGCCATAGAAAACTGCTTCTGAACATACCGTCAATTGCCTGCCCCGTCAATAAACAGCTTTATTGATAAAATCGCCAAGGGCGCACTGTTCTGAAGTGGTACAGAGGGCAAAAATGATACACAGAACACACTAAGAATGACACTATCCTACAGAAAATCTCTTCCAATCCCACCCGGAAGTGCCCATTTCCAGCTCTAAACCGCTTTGTGAATAAGCCTTCAGAACCGAGCATTCTGGGTGGTTTTATTAATAAGGCTATTTACGGAGCGGAGCACTTTATTGAAGGTGGGTTCTGCAGAGGTTTTTTGTAGTACGGAGTTGTTCTCAGAAAGGTGTATTATGTCTATCTTTTTAGTCACTAGAGGCTCTTTGGAACCAAGTATCCATGTCGGTATTATCAATAAAGCTATTTATTGCCTGGCACCAGCAAGTGAAGGTGTTTAGAAGAGGTTTTCTGTAGCGTAGCGTTGTTCTCAGTTAGTTGTGCTGTGTGTGTTATTCTGGTCTCCTGAGTGGCTTCAGAACCAAGTGCTCTGCATCTTTTTGGTGTTAAAATGGTTCTGGCCCAGAACAGGTCAAGGACAGCAAGTTATACGTCTGTTCTCATTAGTAAACTATTGCTCTTGAGTGTCCCTATCAGTAGGTGCTGGGTTTTGCGCCAATTGTATTGGTTAAAATGCCACTCCGGCTCATTCCGACTTTTCCACGGTCAACAAGGAAAGCGCCAGCAGCTTGTTTGGATCAACAGGAGAACAAACACAATGGGGATAAATGAAATTAGCCACAGGGAAAATGCCAGCAGACATCTACTCATTCCTGAACTGGAGCCCACTGCTATCCCAATGCTAAGATACCCCGACTGCCCACAGCTCTATTGATGATGTTCAATCCCCACCCACAGCCCCCTGCTATCCCTGCCCTGGGCTCTTCTCCCACAGCTCTGCTAGTGCCCCTCAGTCATGACCTCCAGCCCTCTGCTATACTAGCCCTGTGCTCCCCCCTTTAGCAACTCTGCTGGTGCCCCTAAATCCCACCCTGCATCACCCCCCTCCCTGCTGCTACTCCAGATATCTATGCTAAATCTCTTGTAGTGTTATTAGGCTTTCAAGGATTAGAATATATTGGCAAATATTGCTAAACATTGGTTTCACTGTGCATGCACAACTGGATGAAAACATATTTCCATCAATAATAATTGAGATTTACAGATACGTGAAGTAAGGAATATGCTGTTTACTTTGTATCTTTTGAGTTTTATTAGATTCTGAAATGTTACATTTTTGTATCTCACCTGTCATTAAATAACTGTCTGCCCCCCAAGCCCCATAATTTCACAGAACTGTGAAAATTTAAATTTATAAAAATTGAAAAACAATCTTAAAAATGAACATTGATATTACCCACCTGAAATTATAGAGCAACAAACATTGAGTTCTGCCAAGCTTAAGTAATATTTACTCAGTGTTCTGATGTAACTCTCCCAACTTAGGTCAATTGTGACCAATGTTGGCAACTAGAAATAACAAAACCTCTCTTGGCAAGTGAGTATGAGAAGGAACCCAGGGCCCTTAGGGCAATTTCAAATCCATCCCCCGAGAGGAATGAACATTACCTGAGCTGTCAATAATGATCTTGACCCAACCACATGTTCTCAGAGCCGGGATCTCTCACAAACACAGCTGGTTCTGGCAAGGGCAGGATGTCTAAACGAGACCTCAGAAGGTCAGCAGGTGCTACCGGGGGCAGGGTAGGGGAAGTCTCACCTGACAGTCAGTGCTTATTCTGATACCCCAATGATGAATAAAGGGGGTCTGTGATACAGGCAGCAGGGTGGGAATCTCAGTAGGGGGCAGTCTTCCCTGGCAGTGAGTCCTGGTTTGAAAGCCCTAGTGTGGTGCTAGGGATTGTTGTGCTGCAGGGAGTGGGGTGGGAGCTCACTAGGGGGGTGCTCCCCTTGCAGTCATTGCAGACCCCAATGCCCCACTCTGTCATTGTACATCCCCTGGCACTTTCTCTCCTCAGTGAGGTATGAACCCTGTTTTCCTGGCAAAATATCACCTTTAGCAAGTCTATTCTTCCCCCTCCTCTAAAATCCACTGGTGCTTTGTTTGGACACAGGATCCTTCTGCAATGAAAGTTTTTGAGACATTGGGATGAACCAGTATGGGTGCTGTAGGAAGGGTAAGTTTCAGCTGATTGAATGCATGCTGGGCCTCAGGAGACCAATGGAACTGGGCATTTTTCTGGAGGAGAGTGGTCAATTTCAATTTGTTTTGAAAAGTTCAGGATAAATCATTGATAAAAGTTGGCAAACACCAGGAAGTGTTGCAGGTCGCGTACTCTCGGGAGGGGGGAAGGGTGGAGGGGCCGTGGCGGATCAGCCAATCTTGGAAAGCTTGGGTCCATCTGGATCCTTTCTGCAGATAAGATGAAGCTCAAGAACTCTGGGGAGGCCTGATTAAAGGCACACTTGCTAGCTTGGTGTAAAGGCCATGTTACCATAAGTCATTGGTCCCCAATGCGGTGCCTTCAGGCGCCATGGCACCTGCTGGGGCATCTATGTGCACCCACCTACTGACAAGGGAGCATCCCGCCGCTGAGGAGCACAGCCACCAGACAAGCAGCCGCCGAAATGCCACTGAGAAGCGGCAACGCCAAGAAGCGTCACCACCGAAATGCCGCTGCTTCTCAGAAGCATTTTGGCGGCGACGCTTCTTGGCATTGCTGCTTCTCGGCGGCATTTCGGCGGCTGCTTGTCCGGTGGCCGCGCTCCTCAGCGGCATTTCGGTGGCTAGTCGTCTGGTGCCCACCACACTGAAAGGTTGGGGACCACTGCCATAAGTATTCCAGGACCATTCGGACATGAGCAGGATAGTCGGAGAAAATCAATATGTTGTCTAGGTAGACTACTACATTCTGGTCCAATATCTCTCAGGACATATTGTTTATGAAGTGTTGGAAAGTGGCCGGGGCATTGGTCAACCCGAAAGGCATTACGAGATATTCATAGTGTCCATAGAATATTTGGAAGGCAATCTTCCCACTTGTACCCTTCCCTGATTTGCACAAGGTTTTATGCCTGCCAGAGGACCAACTAATTGAAAATACAGACATCCCCCATGTGATCCAGCAACTCAGGAATTGGGGTAGTGGGTAACAATTCTTGATAGTTCTCTGATTCAATGCATGGTAATCAATGCTGAGTTTGGGACTGCCTTCTTTTTTCTTGCCAAAAAGTCTTGTTGTGCCAGCTGGTGAGATTGATTTGTGGATGAACCCTTGGGCCACGTTCTACTGCAGGTACTTCTGGAGTGCTGTGAGCTCGGATTCTGACATGGCATATGTTCTTCTAAAGTGTATTTTTCCTCCCAGATGCAGTTCTTTTGGGCACTCATAGTCCTGGTGTGGAGATGGAGTTTCCACATTCTTTTTTCCAAAAAGACCAGTGTAGTCTTGGCATTTGCAGGGGAATCATAGAATATCAGGGTTGGAAGGGATCTCAGGAGGTCATCTAGTCCAACCCCCTGCTCAAAGCAGGACTAATCCCCAGACAGATTTTTGCCGCAGATCCCTAAATGGCCCCTTCAGGGATTGAACTCACAACCCTGGGTTTAGTAGGCCAATGCTCAAGCCACTGAGCTATCCCTCCCCCAAAGTTCAGATGTAGTTTCATCAGAAGGTTTTGCCTGGATAGCTGCTCCCATCTGATGTTTTTTACATCCAGATGCTGGCACACTAGCCCTGGGTTGCCAACTGTACTGTCTCCAAAATTCTGTTGAGAAACAGGCTTCCTGTGCTTGCCACCAAATGAACAGATTGTGGAGGGCCAGCTATGAGATGCCGAGGATGAGGGGAAAGTGTGGTGAATGGATCACACCTAATTGTAACATTTCTGTGTGCCCGTGAATCATGGCCTCCAGGGGAGCTTTTTCCTCCGTTCCTGGACCAGAAGACAAGGGGAAACATTCAATAGTCTCTATATGGTCAGGAGTGGCCTTGGGTTGCAGGCGAATCTGCAGAATCTGGGCTGCCTCTGCATTGATGAAGCTGTTTGCTGTCCTCAAGACAATGAGGGCTGATGTAACCCTTCTGCCAGGCCAAGTTAGAATCATAGAATCATAGAATCATAGAATATCAGAGTTGGAAGGGACCTCAAGAGGTCATCTAGTCCAACCCCCTGCTCAAAGCAGGACCAATTCCCAGCTAAATCATCCCAGCCAGGGCTTTGTCAAGCCGGGCCTTAAAAACCTCCAAGGAAGGAGACTCCACCACCTCCCTAGGTAACGCATTCCAGTGTTTCACCACCCTCCTAGTGAAATAGTTTTTCCTGATATCCAACCTGGACCTCCCCCACTGCAACTTGAGACCATTGCTCCTTGTTCTGTCATCTGCCACCACTGAGAACAGCCGAGCTCCATCCTCTTTGGAACCCCCCTTCAGGTAGTTGAAGGCTGCTATCAAATCCCCCCTCATTCTTCTCTTCTGGAGACTAAACAATCCCAGTTCTCTCAGCCTCTCCTCATAAGTCATGTGCTCCAGACCCCTAATCATTTTTGTTGCCCTCCGCTGGACTCTTTCCAATTTTTCCACA
>NW_023260513.1:3068204-3088214 GCF_013100865.1 Trachemys scripta elegans
GGCAGGACCAAATACTGTCTAGACCATCCCTGATAGACATTTATCTAACCTACTCTTAAATATCTCCAGAGACGGAGATTCCACAACCTCCCTAGGCAATTTGTTCCAGTGTTTAACCACCCTGACAGTTAGGAACTTTTTCCTAATGTCCAACCTAGACCTCCCTTGCTGCAGTTTAAACCCATTGTTTCTGGTTCTATCCTTAGAGGCTAAGGTGAACAAGTTCTCTCCCTCCTCCTTATGACACCCTTTTAGATACCTGAAAACTGCTATCATGTCCCCTCTCAGTCTTCTCTTTTCCAAACTAAACAAACCCAGTTCTTTCAGCCTTCCTTCATAGGTCATGTTCTCAAGACCTTTAATCATTCTTGTTGCTCTTCTTTGGACCCTTTCCAGTTTCTCCACATCTTTTTTAAAATGCAGCGCCCAGAACTGGACACAATACTCCAGCTGAGGCCTGACCAGAGTAGAGCGGAAGAATGGTCTTCATGGAGTCTCCAGCACTCTTACCATTTGAGGTAAAAACTCTGCATGGGGTAGGTTGTTTTCACTTTTTTGAACTGGTGGATTGGCTCGTTTCAGAGTTTTGTTCAGTTATTTGGGGGGGTGTCCATGTTGAGTGTCGTCGTCATTACAGGGCTTCCCCTCTGTTTGTTGGGGAATCTGTGGTTGAGCACTACTGCACCTGGACCTTTCCCAGTCTCTGCTTGTGAGATGGGGCTGCCAGGATGACATGCAGTACGGAAGGTGTGGGTGAGCCCTGGATTTATATAGTGGCATTATGATAAGAAGACAGAAAATCTCTCTCCCGTCCCTTTCCTAATGGTTCCTAACAGGCTGTTAGCTGGTTTGACTGCGCTGCACATCGTGGCTAGTTCTCTAAAAACATCCGCTCAGTGACTCCAGGATCTTTCTTGAGCGGTAACAGCTAATTTACCCCCCATCATTAGATATGTGTAGCCGGGATTGTTTTCCAACCTGCCTCCTCTTCCTCAGCGTGCTCAGAGGGCTGGGGGAGGGGAAGGCGGGTTCCACACCTGCATCCGGCAGTGTTGGCCCTGGTTTGTCCCCGGGTCAGGTGATCTCCCTGGTAGGAAGCGACGGCGGGACGTCCTTCCTAGGCGCGGGGTCTCCCTACGAGCGCTGATGGGCTCCAAGTCAGAGCCAAGCCAACCAGAAAGGGGTGGGAGGGTCTGGCCTCGCTTTGGATCCAGTCACTTCCTTGGCGGCTGCACGTAGGAGGCGGTGGTCGTACTGCGTAGGGCTCTGGGTCTGCCAGGCCTCAGGCCGCTGGCTCGGGTCTCAGGTGAGGGCCGGGCAGCGCGTGTCTCCGAGACAGGAAGCCGCGGTCTTGGGGGAGGTGGCGCAGCCGGCCGGAGATAGCGGGGATGGGGCTGCGGCATACGCCACAGGTGCTGGTTTCCCCATGGGGGGCGGAGGCGGGAACAGGGCCCAACCAGAGACAGGAAAAGGGGAGGCTGGAGGGGGGTGGGTCTATTCCCCCTCCCCCCCGTCATGGCGGCAGTTGGCGAGGGGAGGGGCCGGAAGGGGGAAGGGAAGCGGAAGCGGGCTCTGCGCGGGCACCGGAACTTCAGAGCAATGGCGGCCCTTGGTGCAGGAGGGGAACCGCCCTGAGCCGCCCAGGGAGGAACACGGACCCGGCCCAGTGACCTCTGCTGCGGCCATGGGGAGCTCAGCCCGGACTGGGGGAGGAGCAGGTGAGCGCGGGGCAGCTGTAGCCCTGGGTGTGCGTAATCGGGAGCCCAAACACCCACCCCCCCGCCCGCTCCCAGAGCTCTCAGTGCGGGGAGAGGGAGTCTGCCCCCCGCAACCCATGCAGAGCCCCCCCCACACCTAGCCCCCAGAGCTGTCAGTCATCACCCATAGGGGTGGGCTGACGTCCCGCCAAGTCCTACACCGGGGTAGTCAATAGGTGAACCACAAGCCAAATCCGGACCACCAGATACTTTTGAATGGGCCGTGAAATCTTTTTATTTACTTATTATCATTATTGTTTTGTGGGGTTTTTTGGTATTATTTTCTCTGGCGTTTGGATCTTTACTATACCTTGACCAAGAAATGTGGACCTTGACAAAAAATAATGGACCATCCCTGCCATATGCAGAGCCCCCCGCCCCCGCTTCCAGAGTTGTCAGTGAATGGGGGGGAGGGAAACCCCCCCACCCCACTCAGATCCCCACCCCTCAGAGCTGTCAGTATATGGGTGGGAGGAGGGATAAATTTCCACTGTTCAGCATGATTTAAAGCAGCAAGCAGGTACCTCCACTTAAACTGCCACTTTTCATCTAGTTTGACATTTTTACTTTTTAGTTACTTTTCCTAAAGGGAGGCTGACTCTCATAAACGGATAACCATTAAAACATGTTGATCTACATCTAAATAAAGCTTTTACAGTAAATTTGGTACTTTTTCTTAACCAGGAGGATACACTATATCTATACACATTAATTGCTTAAATAATATAGCTACATGTACAGGTATTCAGATTTTCCACTTTTAATTTCTGTGATTATTATTATTATAATTTTGGTCAAGCTTTATTTGGATGGAAATCAGAATTCAATTACATTTGAAAATTCAGCATTTAAAATTTTTAAATAAAAATACGGTAAATATGCTGGATACGTTAGGGGAAAAAAGGTTATCAGAACATGCTTTGCATTTAAAACTGATTACTTAAAGTCATGTATCCTGGCCATGACCAGGGATCCTAGCTGCTATGATGAGATCAATAAATAACAAGGTAATAATTACCTGTAGTTAGTGAATTGAACTGATTGTTTCTAGTCACCATGGGTGGGATCAGCAAAAGTACTTAGATGCCTAAATCCCAGTTTTGGTTCAGTTGAAATCCACAAAACTTCTGAGGAACCTGATAGGCCCCTAAACTCCCTTGGGACCTAAGTTTATGAGAGTAAACGTTCTCTAGGTGTCTGCTTTAGCCTTTGAGGACATGCACTGCTGCCTCATGTGAGTCACCTGGGCGTCCCAGGTGGTGACCTAACCACTGGACTAAAAGTTGTAATGTGGCATCGCCCCTTTCTCAGCTTTTGTGATCAGTAGCCTCCCTGTGGTCTGGATTTAGGTGCCTATCTCTGAGAGAGGGGCAGGGTTTAGGACACACCCCACTGGTCAACATCTACCATTGGTTGGCTTAGGTGGCTCCCCATTCATTTTATAGGAGCCTATGTACCTAAATCAGCTTTGTGGATCACAATGGTGTTCCTTGGATTTTCTAGCCGCCTAAAAGCTAGGAGCTGTGATGCAATGCTTGAGTCCTTCGTGACTCCCACTCCATGTTCATTAAGACTTTCGAGCAGTGGTTCTCAACCTATTTACCATTATGGGCCACATCCAATACTACCTGTATGGCCCTGAAGATGTCACATGGGCTGCAGCCGTGTGCTGATTGGGCCGCAGGTTGAGAACCACAGCTATAGAGCTCAGCTTCTCACACCTAGTTTTCATCCATAGACTGGAAGAGCAAAACAAGCTTTGCTGCTTTTTCAACTCCCAATCGGCTTCTTAACTTTGAATAAACTGAAATGAAGAGAATAGTCTCTGCACCTGCGCAAGAGGCTACTGCTGTCCAAAGCTGATTTAACAACCTCTGTCACCGGTGCTTAGTCAGTGACTGGCACCACTTCAGTGGCTTCACTTTCTTCAAGACGACATCAGCAAACATGTTCTGCTTGAATATTATTCTTTTTCATTTAATGTAAATAATTTTAATGGATTATAGTAACTTTAGGCCTTGACATAGATTGTCATTATTTCAAGTGTAACTTTAAATTGGTTTATTTTAAATCACTATTTAAATAAAAATATCAAATTTTAAATCACTGATTTTTGTTCAACCTGGGGGTGGGGGAGACTGAGTCTCTTCAAGTCTTTCTAAGATGCTGTGTCTGTGCCCCTCCCAAATATGCAATTTCAAACTCACCCCCTTCCACCTCTCCAGAGTTGCGGGTGCAGGGGGAGACACTACACTCAGTTCTGTGTTGTGTGCTTGTGCTGTCTGATGGGTTTGTTCTGATGAATGGGGGATGGGACACCACAGACAAACCCCACTGACCCTTATGCTGTCCTGACTCTGTCATTGCAGATTCTAGGTCAGCTGGGAGAGGCGCCAAAGCCAGAGACACTGGAGCTGACTGGAACTGATTCTGCTACGGCTGCATAGAGCCATTTCCTGCAGCTGGTGAGAAGGGTCCAAACTGATCAGAGCCCAGCACCTGCCACTGCGTCAGTGAGAGGAGAGATGGGGGAGGAAGTGGAAGCAGATCCCCTTGAGCAGCCTCTTAACGGCTCCAGAGACTTGAGGAGCGGAGGAGAACCAGTAATCGGAGCTTCCTTGCCTAGGAACAGGCTGGAGAGAGATGCTGAGATGCAGCCTTTCGGTGGTAGGTAAAACTGCCCCTCACCCCGACCTGTGCAGTGGCAGCCATATTGCGTTAATGGACTCAACTCGTACCTGCAACTGCTCTCTTGTGTGGCCGTTGCACGTGTGTTTTTAGGACTGCACATGTTCTATCCCTTCCCTGTGAGAACGTTTGGCTCACGTCTCCCTTGTTCGCTCCTGTCATTGCTCTTTCCTTCTGCTTGTTTGTAAGGGTCAGATCCTCCCTCCAGTGTGTGAGCAGCAGGCAGGCTGAGACATACACACTCCTAACACACACAGAGCCCTGCCTCTGTGCATGGCCAGGAGCAGGTGTAGCTGCCTATGGCCACAGCGCATTCATTTGTGTTTTGCCAGTGCACATATCGTGTCCTCAGATGTGGCTTTGGGCGCTAGAGAAGAGGATTTGCTAAGATTGAACTCCAGCAGGGGTTTCCTGTATTCACTCTTCCTGGGATGGAGGAGGCTCTTTCAATGTTCCTGCCAACTTTGGTTGTTAATTATGACAACTCTGGATATTCATGTTAACCATATCAATGCTCAATCCCTTTTTTAACTTTCCTGAGTTCTTGTTCTCACTTCCCTGGCAGTGAGTTCCACAGTCTATTGTACATTTTCTGGAAACATAGTTCCTTTCCCACCTTTTTAATCTCATTGAACATCCTTGTTATGAGACAAGAAGGACATCGGGAAGGGGATAACTACCCCTTTAAGGGACAGGCAGGAGGCTACAGCTGGGACAGCTGAACTGTTTGTTGTAATTGCTCCTGTCCTGAAGCCTTATTAAAAAGGGACGTGCTGTTTTGTTAATTAGTGTTGGCTTCTCTTTGTCCTGGGCTTTTAAAACCTACTGTTGCCAATCAAGGGAAATTAAGGAGGGCTGCACCCACAATGCCACACCTGGCCACAAGGGGGCGTGCAGGGACAGCCCCCACCTTTACCAACAAAAACTCCCAGTCTGCCTTCTGTCCCATCTGTTATTGCATAGACTGTTTATCCTGTCCCCTCTCATTCACCTCCTCTCCAAGGCAAATCATCCCAGGCTTGTCAATCTCTTGTCATGGATTTTCTAGGCCCTTGATCATCCTCCACCGAATCCCTCTGATATCTGCAGGGTCCATTCTGGGGATTAATTGAGCTAATTAACCACAGTGGTGATTTGGGGAGTGATGTTCTCCTTCGCAGTCTGGATGGGAGTTCAAGTTAATATTTGTGGCCAGAGCTGGGACAGAACCATTTAAGACAAAATAAATATCTGGTGTGTGTCAGATCAGAGCCTGATGGCAAATAATTCTGGTCTCTGTAGTCCCAGGAAAATTAGCAGGTTTTTATCTTCCAGATGATCCAGCTAGCGGCAACTTCAGGAAAGCGGCTGTATCTAAAGGCCGAGCTGTGTTCATTGCCATAGTCGGGGTCTTGGTGGTGATCATCATTGCTTTAGCAGCAGCTTTGGGAGGTAAGTTCCTGCCCCCTGATGATTCAGTCTCTGGGTGTGGGGGAGTTTTTCCCTTTGTGGCTCACAGCTCCACGTCCTCTCTCCCTGGCCTCTCTGCTTTAGCAGTCAGGTCAGATAGGAATCTCTCTAGTCTCTTTCATGCCTCCCCCCATCACTCTCGTACCTGAGAGCATCACAGATGCTAACAGATTTCTCCTCACACCCCTGTGAGGCAGGGATGTGTCCTTGTCCCCATTTTGTGGCAGGGGAGCCAAGGCACCGTGGCCCCGTTCCACAAAGGGCACTAAAGGGTCGAAGTCCCCCTGTCAGGAACCCCTGTGATCCTCCAAATCCCTGTCCGGCTGCCGCTGAACCTGGGGGTACCCGAGATCACCCGAGGACGATGCTTTAGCTGTAGAAGTTCCCTCCGTGCTTCCGTTCCTGCGTCTGGGCGTGTGCCGCTGCTTGGCTCTCGGCACCCAGAGGCCTGTCGTATCCGTGGGGCAGGATCTGGCAGGTGTGCTTAGGCTGCCTGCCTCTGTGAAACAGGTTTTTGGCAAGGAGACCCCCCACCCTTAATCCTGCCCCAGTGGTTAGGGCACCCCCCTGGGATGTGAGAGACCCAGGTTCCAGTCCCCCTCTTTCTGAAGTGAGACAGGATCTGAACAGGGGTCTCCCACTTCCCAGGTGAGTGCCCAGCCACTGATCTCTGGGACAGTCTGATGGATGGAATCCCTCAATATTTCTCATTGAAGTTGTTCCACTTTGATTATTTAATTAAATGTTAATTGGGTCAGAGAGTTAGAATCCCTCTGTAATCTCATGATTAGGGCATCCACCTGAGAGGTGGGACCCCCCTGCTCTCAAATCCCTGCTCACCAGGGAGAGGGGGACTGAAGCAGGGTCTCACATCCAGGGTTAGAAACCTTTAACTCACTGGTTAAGGTAACTGGGAGGTTGTCTTCTCTCCCCCCAACCATTTTAAGTGGATTTAGGTGCCTGCTGCACTCGCTCTCACAAGAAGTGACGTAGGTACCTGACTCCAGGGCGGGGGGTCCCCTCTGCAGGTTGTTAGCAGGGCTGGGCCCCTCCCTGCAGCCAGGGCTGAGGTGCTGAGCTCTGAGAGGGGCGGGGCGTAGGGCACAGGCCTGGTCACTGTCTCCTATTGGCTGGCTTGGGCAGCCCCTGTCTAGCGCGCTGGCTGTTGTGGATCCCATTCTTAGGCCCCTCTCCCTCCCCATTCACTGTGTGGGGCACCCGGGCGCCCAGCTCAGGCTTGTGGGTCCCGTTGTTGTTCCAGTGATTTCCTAGATGTGTAAAAGTTCAATGTTGCGATGCTGAACCTCAAACACCTCCGTCCCTGTGTGGATCCAGGCCCAAGTGGCTCGCCCATGGTCACACAGGGAGTCTGGCAGAGCTTGGAATTGAATCCAGATCTCCTGAGTCCCTGTTGTCCAGGGCAGTGAACACAAGACAGTCGCTCTTTTCTGGATTTCAACCCCCCTCTGTTGCTGCTTTTTTATACTTTGGGACTCTCTCTTCACACCCGTTTGGGTTGATGGACTGACATGGATCCCGTGTCTAAACTTCACCGTAACTTGTCTGCAGCTCAGTGCTCTGAGGTTACCAGTCTGGCCTTCCTGCCTCCCCTCCCCCTGGTTGTCCTCACAGCAGGGCTGGCAGGGGCTACAGCATCGCTGGGACGAGCTTTATTCAGCTGTGGGGAGGTGCTGTGGGGGGAAGCCCCCATCACTGCAGTGGTGTTGCAGGGAATTTAACCCAGGGCTCAGGGATCTCCAAGGGGAAGGCTTCCCAGTTAAACTTGTCCAGTGTCCAGTATGTGCGATTACAAACTAGTTCCGTTCAGTGTGAGCCTCACTGTAATGTACAGCCCCACACGTTGCTGCAGGGGATCAGTGGGGTGCAGGATGATCTAGCAGCTGGGAGCGGAGTCCGAGTGGTGCTTGCCGGGGTTATTAGTAGGGGCGCTCACTGCTCCCACGTCCCACTCCAGTGTAGTGAGCTCTGGGGTCAGGCTGCATTCCAGGGGATCTGCTGCTGTGATACACGAGATGGGTGAGGAGGGAAACGCGCTCAGAGGGGCTGTCAGAACTGAACGGCGCTGAGTGCCCCTTGTCTTCAAGGCGGCATTGGCAGAGCCCAGCAGGTCTGGCAGCCTCTCTGCTTGTGCCTCTGCCTAATGTACCTGCTGCCACAAAATAAGTAACAGACGTGATGCACTCAGTATTCGCGCTGCGCTGCCTTCTGGACTGAGGTTCCCCGCTCCAGAGATGTGCCTCTCGCCTTCTGTAGTCGCACATGAAAGTGCAGTTAACCAGGCTGTAAGGGAATGGATGGGCCGGGCATACCCTTCCCTTGCTTCCACCTGTCTTGTTCCCTTCTCTGCACACCTTGTACATCACCTAGCTTGGTGGGGGCTGTGACCTGGTTGGCGTCTGGGACTAGCGCCATGTATATTATAATTAACGCTCACAAATGTGCTGGGTTGAGATTCCATCAGGACGTGCCCCACCAGGCCAGATAACTTCCTTGTGTTTCCCCAGATCCTCACCTAGTTCCTCTTCCTCATGGATTATATAAAACAAGTGTTAAACCAGAAACCTGCCCTTTGACTCGTGCAGAAATAGACCCCTTCCCCCAACCCAGGAACTCTAAACATTTCCAGGGATTGCTCAGAGATGACTTTCTTTGCAGCGAAGGGGTTAAGTTTCATGGAGGGACTTCAAGTGGTTTTGTTTAACCCTCTCCCTGCTGCTTGTACTCCGGAGGGAATGCTGCGCCAACCAATTAAAAATTCAGACAATATTTTAAAATTCTGCAAATTTTGTCAATAAATGTGGAGGCTCCAACATGGCAATGGGGAGCCCAGGCCACTGGCTGCATGGAGATGGGAGATCCCTGCAGCCCCCTACCCCCCAGGACAGGGACTCAATGATGAGGCCACACCCCACCCTGACACAGCGCAAGGGCCCGGCCTGCCCCAGAAACACCCTGGGGCCCTGACCCTCTGTGTCAGGCGCACCAGGTGGGGACAGAAGGCTCAGCCTAGCAGGATTCACGTGTGGAACGGTCTAATGTGGAGGATCCAGGTGTGGAGTGAGAGGGTTCTGTGTGGGTCGGTCTGGGTGCCTGGGGGGGTGTGTGTCTGGGTGTGTGTGGGGGAGCTGGATGCACAGGGGCTTGTTCGGGGTGTTCTGGGTTCAGGGGCAATGGGACTCGGGGGGGGGGGGGGGGGTACAGAAAAAATGATCGCGGCTTGGTGCTCTGCTTCCTGCTCCGTGTGCCCCAAATAACACACCCGCGCTTCTGGGGAGGGACACGTGACCGCTCTTGCAGCTTCCCTTTGCTTCCCCATCAGACAGTCATTTTTCTGCAGGGAAGCAAAGAATTCTGTGCACATGCAGGTGGCGCAGAATTCCCGCAAGAGTATTCTTTACCTGGAGGAAAAAACCTGAATCAACATAAGAACGGCCATACTGGGTCAGACCAAAGGTCCGTCTAGCCCAGTGTCCTGTCTTCCGACAGTGGCCAATGCCAGGTGCCCCAGAAAGAATGAACAGAACAGGTGATCACCAAGTGATCCATCCCCTGTCACCTATTCCCAGCCTCTGGCAAACACAGGCTGGGGACACCATCCCTGCCCATCCTGGATAATAGCCATTGATGGACCTGTCCTATTAACTTATCTAGTTCTTTTTTTAACCCTGTTAGTGTCTTGGCCTTCACTACATCCCATGGCAAAGAGTTCCACAGGTTGACTGTGCATTGTGTGAAGAAATACTTCCTTTTTATTTGTTTTAAACCTGCTGCCTATTAATTTAATTTAAGAACCCCCTAGTTCTTGTGTTATGAGCCGGAGTAAATAACACTTTATTTACTTTCTCCACACCAGTAATGATTTTATAGACTTCTATCATATCCCCCCCTTAATCGTCTCTCTTCCAAGCTGAAAAGTCCCAGTCATCTTAATCTCTCCTCATATGGAAACTGTTCCATACCTTTAATCATTTTTGTTGCCCTTTTCTGTACCTTTTTCACTTCCAATATATCTTTTTTGAGATGGGGCAACCACATCTGCACACAGTATTCAAGATGTGGGTATACCATGGATTTATATAGAGGCAATATGATATTTTCTGTCTTATTAGCTATCCCTTTCCTAATGATTTCCAACACTGTTTGCTTTTTTGACTGCTGCTGCACATTGAGTGGATATTTTCAGAGAACTATTCACAATGACTCCAAGATCTTTCTTGAGTGGGTAACAGCTAATTTAGACCCCATCATTTTATATGCATAGTTGGGGTTATGTTTTCCAATGTGCATTACTTTGCATTTATCAACATTGAATTTCATCTGCCATTTTGTTGCCCAGTCACCCAGTTTTGTGACATCCCTTTGTAACCCTTCACAGTCAGATTTGGACTTAACTATCTTGAGTAGGGTGACCAGATGTCCCGTTTTTAAGGGACAGTCCCGCTTTTTGGGACTTTTTCTTATATAGGCGCCTATTACCCCCCTACCTCATTTTTTCACAGTTGCTATCTGGTCACTCTAATCTTGAGTAATTTTGTATCATCTGCAAAATTTGCCTCTTCACTGTTTACCCCATTTTCCAAATAATTGATGTATATATTAAACAGTTCTGATCCCAGTACAGACTCTTCGGGGGCACCACTATTTACTTTTCTGCAGTCTGAAAACTGACCATTTATACCTACCCTTTGTTTCCTATCTTTTAACTGGTTACTGATCCATGAGAGGACCTTCTCTCTCATCCCATGACAGCTTACTTTGCTTAAGAGCCTTTGGTGAGGGATCTTGTCAAGGGCTTTCTGAAAATCTAAGTACACTATATCCACTGGATCCCCCTTGTCCACATACTTGTTGACCCTCAAAGAATTCTAGTAGATTTAAGATTGAAATGGTCTTTGGGACCAAGAAAATCCAGCAGGTCACTCCCACTCATTGGGGTCTCAGAGTAGCAGCCGTGTTAGTCTGTATCCGCAAAAAGAAGAACAGGAGTACTTGTGGCACCTTAGAGACTAACAAATTTATTAGAGCATAAGCTTTCGTGGACTACAGCCCACTTCTTCGGATGCATATAGAATGGAACATATATTGAGGAGATATATATACACACATACAGAGAGCATAAACAGGTGGGAGTTGTCTTACCAACTCTAAGAGGCCAATTAATTAAGAGAAAAAAAAAAACTTTTGAGGTGATAATCAAGCTAGCCCAGTACAGACAGTTTGATAAGAAGGGTGAGAGTACTTACAAGGGGAGATAGAGTCAATGTTTGTAATGGCTCAGCCATTCCCAGTCCTTATTCAAACCGGAGTTGATTGTGTCTAGTTTGCATATCAATTCCAGCTCAGCAGTCTCTCGTTGGAGTCTGTTTTTGAAGTTTTTCTGTTGTAATATAGCCACCCGCAGGTCTGTCACTGAATGACCAGACAGGTTAAAGTGTTCTCCCACTGGTTTTTGAGTATTTGGATTCCTGATGTCAGATTTGTGTCCATTAATTCTTTTTGCATAGAGACTGTCCGGTTTGGCAAACTAGACACAATCAACTGTGATCCAGTCTGGCAGTTGCTGTGTTTCTGTTGCTGCTTGTTCTCCACAGGTACTAGGGGAGGGACGATCTCTCACCCTGGGCGCTCTCTCTCTTTTATTTTTTTAGTGGAAAAATCTAAGCACTCTTCTCAATGCCCCTCTGCTGCCTCCCGGTGTCCGGACGGCTGGATCGGGATCAAGGGGAAATTCTACTATTTTTCTAATGCTCCAGGGAATTGGACCTACAGCCAGAGCTTCTGCTCTTCACACGGTGCCTCCCTGGCTGGGATTGATAATCTGCAGGAGCTGGTGAGAAGCCCGGATAGATGCTTTGTGCCAAGCCCAGCGATCGCTGGCACCACAGACAGGGCTGGAGTCAGGCTGGGCTCAGCCCCTGTAGGGCAGAGAGGAGCCCGGGTGCCTCCCAGGCTGGGCGGCCAGAGTCAGTGCGGTTCTGGCAGCTGGACCTGGGGCTCCAGCCACCTCGACCCTGCATCTGCCAGAGCCCAGGTGGAGACTCCCCCTGTGCAGGGCTGGGCCGGCTCAGTCAGCTCCCAGCCGATGCGCTGCCGGGGGGCGGGGGGGGGGAGAACCCGCCCCCCCCCCCCCAGTTCAGCCCTGCCCCAGGGTTCCCGCATGGGTGAGGCGGGGGGAATCCAGCTGAAGGTTAGGCCTGCTCTGTGCCTGCTTCCTTCAGCTTCCCTGTCCTGGTGGCGGGTCTGTCTGCCCTCCCGCTGCATCTCCGTCTTCCTCCTGGCCCTGCTGTGCTCTGAGAAGGGGCTGCTGGGCAGACAGTGACCTTGCAGCTCAATTCCCCCTTCACTCAGTAGGTGCCACAGCCCCAAGAGGACAGGGAGGGTGATGGGTTAATACATATCTGATCCCTTCACCCAATAACCATGGAAGAGGCCTGTAGAAATCCCCCACTGCCCAAGGTGGGGAGCAGCACAGAGTCAGGGTCTAACACAGCTGATTGCGTTTATTGGGTTTCTAAGGGTTCCCTGCTGCCATACAAAGGCAAACTGGACCACTGGATCGGCCTCCGGAAGGCCACTGGCCAGGTCTGGAAATGGGCCAACGGGACCGAGTTTGACCATCGGTGAGTCTCTTTTTCTCTGCATTGGTCAGAGGGGATGGAAATGCCCCACTGGCTGATTTAACTTTCCCTCCTGCCAAGTGGGGCCTGGAGCTGGTGCAGGAAGGAGGATCCTGAGGGGCTGTGAGTGCAGCTTCCCTCCCTGACTTGGAGTGTCTCCCCCAGTCTGTGCCTGGTATGCACTGACTCTAGCTCCAATTGCTTCTGGGTTACAGGTTTGAAATACACGGAGGAGCAGAGTGCGCGTACCTGGACGAAGACCTCACAGTCAGCAGCTCCAGTTGCAGCACACTGAGAAAACAGATCTGCAGTAGACCTGATGCCCCTACGTAGGAAGAGGAGTGTGTAGTGAGAGGGGACTTGTAAGCTCAAGGGAGTTGGAGTCCAGACGTGGCAAAGGCTGGTTCTCATCCCCTCCATGATCCACAGATGCTGCAGCCTGGTTCCTTGTTTCTCAGTCTGCCTCCAGTCCAGTCCTATCTGTCCATTACCCTAATGCCGGGGTCTGTGACCCTTCTCTAGGGGAGACTGCCACCATTTCAGGGTAACTGCATCTCTATCCCATCTCCATCAGGTGAGGACTCGGGTCTCCAGCCGCCCCCTGTCTCTGGGCAGGGACCTCATCCCACTCCCTTCTGATCGGGGGTTTAAGGCTGAACTGTTCCCTTCCATACACCATGATATCCCCAGCAAGCCAGTCTGTCTGCAAGCCAGCACCTGCACTTTGCTTCTGCTCTGAGCACAATGCCCAGCATGTTCCAGCTGTTACAAGCTAGCACACGGCCCTTTCTCAGCTGATACATCCCCTTTGTTCAAGGGCAGGGGTTTCAAACACGCGGGCCGCATGCGGCCTGCGGGGCTATTGCCTGCGGCCCGCCAAGCAGCCTGCATGACCCCCAGGCCTACCTCCAGGCCAGGGGTGGGCAAACTACATCCGCGGGATTGCCCCCCTCGAGCCCTGCGCCGCTCCCTGAAGCAGCTGGCATCACGTCTGTGCGGCCGGAGGGAGGGGGGGAGAGCAGAGTGCTGCATGTGTTGCTCTGGTTTCCAGGCACCGCCCCCCCCGCCCAGAGCTCCTGTTGGCCGTGGGGCGGTACCTGGAGGAGCGGCAAGCAGCACGCGGAGCCCTGAGTCCCCCCTCCCCCAGGGACCGCAGGGACATGGTTCCAGCTGCTTCGCTGTGCGGGGCTGGGGCCACCCCGGAACTGCTTTAGGTAAGTGGCTCTGGGCCAGAGACCGAAGCCCTCCTGCACCCTGCCCCCAAACTCCCTGCCCTGAGCCCCCGCCACACCTCTCCTGCCCCCTCTGGGGGCGGAATTGGGGTGGGGACTTCAGGGAATGGGGTTGGAATGGGGGCAGGGAAGGCGGGGCCTCGTGGAAGGGGTGGAGTGGGGACAGGCCGGGGGCAGCTGGGGTGGGTGTCAGTGATGCGGCCCTCGGACCAATGAACTAGTCCTCATGTGGCCCTCCTGGTCATTTGAGTTTGAGACCCCTGCTCAAGGGAATTGGAGACCAGAAATGGCAAAGCCTGGTTCTCATCCCCTCCATGGCCCCACACGCTGCAGTCTGGTTCCTTGTTTCTTAGTCTGCCTCCAGGGTTTTGTCCGGTCCTAATTGTCAATTATCTGAATGCTTGGATTGTGGAACCGAATGACACTAGCCAATATCTCCAGTCCCATACACAACCCAAGGAACCTCCATCTTGCAGTGTCCAGTTATGCCTGCTAGACACTGCAAGCTTATATGAGTTTGTTAATTTAACAAAGAAATTGATATGTACCAGGCTTGTTATCCCAAGGGGTGTGTCTGACATGCTTCACAACAAACACACTGCTTCAAGTAGAATAAACAAAAAGATAGATAGATTTTAAGTGATTATAAATCAAAGCACAAGAAGTCGGATTTGGTCAAATGAAATAAAAGCAAAACGCTTTCTAAGCTGCTCTTAACACTTTCAATGCCCTTAAAACTTAGATGCTTCTCACCACAGGCTGGCTGGTTGCCCTTCAGCCAGGCTTTCCCCTTTGATCAGCGCTTCAGTTGCATGGTGGTGGTATCTGTAGATGGAGGTGGAAGAGAGAGGAAGAGCATGGCAAATGTCTCTCCCTTTTATCATGTTGTGAAAGTTACTAGAGACCCCCCCTTAACAGAGCAGCCTTTATGTCAACCAGTGGCCATTAGGGGGAAGCAGACACTTCAAGTACACAGTAGCCTGAACTTTTCAACTGTCTTCCCTTCAAGGCCTTAAGGTAGTTGGAGCTGGTCCCAAGCCGGTTTTCACTGACCAGATAGCAAAAGCACGGGTCTGACAACCACCAATCAAGTGTTAACACTGCAAGGACCTTTGTCCGAATGTGTATAAAGGATCTGTAAAATGTGTGTAAGACAGAGTTTTTGTACCAACATGCAAAGCTCTCCTTTCTTCTGCAGAATAAAGCAACTCCTCCTTATCCCTGTCTGGCTGTTATTGGCTCTCAGCTAGGTGGACCCGATATTTCGGTAACAATGTTCTTTCTTCCCTCTTGGCTTTGCCCCCCCCCCCCAGCCCCCCTTCAGGGTCAGGTGAGCATTACCTCATCACAGTCCCTGACTGACCAAGGGAAGGGGGGGTGACTCACTGGAGAGTCCAACAGATCCTTTGTTGCTGCCTAGGCCAGTGGCCTTTGTTCCTGTGATGCTGGGCTGGGTTTGTCCTATACGTGCCTTGATGAGGTGTGAAGTGCCCCTCAGTTCCTGGAGAGTTTTGTCTGGGCTTGTTTTAAGCCGTGAGGACATATTTTCAGCCTCATAAGTATATACATGAAATTATAATCTATAACTTTACTATAACAACAATGCTCAGTGCATCATGAGCCTTTCGAAGACACCCGACATGACACACTTTGCACTGGATACCACACAATCATAAGGATGAGTGTGGGGATGCAGGGTGTTCCCACCAAGATATAGAATGTGAGCTGCCCCCTTAGTTTACTGCACGAGGGTTAGTTACTGACTATCTCGAAGGTAGTTTATGCTGTAATTCTCTTGGCATCCAGCCATTAAGGCCATGAGGCAGTGTGCCTCAGTTTCCCCCTCACCCAGCAAACCAGGTTTGTTAGGGTTTCTCTGCTGTGGTAAGCTTTGTCTGTTTACAGGTATTAATTAAAAAGTAGTATTATCATAAGGTTTAACATCCATGTCAAAATTCTTATCCCCAAAACTTAACATAAATACACCTCTACCCCGATATAACACGAATTCAGATATAACGTGGTAAAGTAGTGCTCGGGGGGGAAGGGGCTGCGCACTCCAGCGGATCAAAGCAAGTTCGATATAACGCGGTTTCACCTATAACGCAGTAAGATTTTTTGGCTCCCAAGGACAGCGTTATATTGGGGTAGAGGTGTACCAAAACTTTTATCACAGATGTGCGTTTACAAGTATCTTTATGATACTGCACCCTCTGTTCAGATAGTGTAGTTTGAGGTTAGTTAGTTCATGACCCATGGTGTCCTTGACTCTCTCTCATGTAAATCAGTCTTTCTTTCCCTCCAGTGTTCGCCTCTGTTGGCCCTTAATTTAATCATGTTTCTGGAATTTTGGTGCTTCAGGATCTGGCAAGAAAGGTGTTTAGGGGGATCCTGCACCTTGGCTGGCCCTTTGGGGATCAGTCTCCCAACCCCGGGACTGTACATATACAGAAAATCCAGCTCCCTTTTTGGGGTTACCCAGTGTTTCCCCTCCCAGCACTGAGTCCTTCCTTGCCCCCTTTCCCTAGAGGACTGTGATCTGTGCTCTGTGAGCTAGGTGTGTTTACCCTTTGATCAGATGCACCTTTTCCCAGCAGCTTTCCTGTGATGTTGCACTCCACAATGTTTTATGGAATATGTTTGAGTGTAAATATGATGTAACTAGAATATGCTTTATGCAAAAGGTCTCTTGTAAGTTATAACAAAGGTTATAACCTACATACAAATAGGAGAAATATATTCAGTTTGTATCATCCTTGTATCTGAAGCTAGAAATATGAAATATAACTCTGAAGTTCTATTGTAATTATGCAAAGTGTGGGCCATTAATGGTGGTTTAGAATCTTGATGGCTCCCATTGACTAGGACAATTGGTTGTAAATGGCTCTGCTTACTTACAAACCTTCCTGTGTACTTGATGTGGGTAATGAAGAATGAGGTCCCACAGGACATGTGACCAGGTCACATGATACTGGAATCCATCTTAAATCTGGTACTTTTCCATTTAGAAGGAGGAGTGGGGACTCAGAGAAACAAAAGATTACTGCCTTGTGCCAAAGCTATAACGGGGTGGAACAGGACAAAGGGGGTCCCAGTCATGAGAGAGCCCCGGCTTTTCACTTAAGATGCCTGCTGGAATTAACAAGGACTGGACCAGGGGAAAGGATTGGGCCCAGATTAGGAAGGAGTCTAGTCTGTGAAAGAAGCTTATTGGAACATCTCTGAGGGTGAGATTTACCTGTAATCCATTTTATGGCAAATGAAATTTAATGTGGATAAATGTAAAGTAATGCATGTTGTAAAAAATAACCCCAACTATACATACAATAGGATGGGGGCTAATTTAGCTACAACAAGTCAGGGAAAAGATCTTGGAGTCATCGTGGATAGTTCTCTGAAGATGTCCACGCAGTGTGCAGAGGCAGTCAAAAAAGCAAACAGGATGTTAGGAATCATTAAAAAGGGGATAGAGAATAAGACTGAGAATATATTATTGCCCTTATATAAATCGATGGTATGCCCACATCTTGAATACTGTGTACAGATGTGGTCTCCTCATCTCAAAAAAGATATACTGGCACTAGAAAAGGTTCAGAAAAGGGCAACTCAAATGATTAGGGGTTTGGAACAGGTCCCATATGAGGAGAGATTAAAGAGGCTAGGACTCTTCAGCTTGGAAAAGAGGAGACTAAGGGGGGATATGATAGAGGTATATAAAATCATGAGTGATGTAGAGAAAGTGAATGAGGAAAAGTTATTTACTTATTCCCATAATACAAGAACTAGGGATCACCAAATGAAATTAATAGGCAGCAGGTTTAAAACAAATAAAAGGAAGTTCTTCTTGACGCAGCACACAGTCAACTTGTGGAACTCCTTACCTGAGGAGGTTGTGAAGACTAGGACTATAACAGGGTTTAAAAGAGAATTGGATAAATTCATGGTGGTTAAGTCCATTAATGGCTGTTAGCCAGGATAGGTAAGGAACGGTGTCTGTAGCCTCTGTTTGTCAGAGGGTGGAGATGGATGGCAGGTTAGAGATCACTTGATCATTGCCTGTTAGGTTCACTCCCTCTGGGGCACCTGGCATTGGCCACTGTCGGTAGACAGGATACTGGGCTGGATGGACCTTTTGGTCTGACCTGGTATGGCCGTTCTTATGTTCTTATTTCTTAATGTATTTGTTTTATTTTGCTTGGTGACTTACTTTGTTCTGTCTATTACTTGAAACCACTTAAATCCTATTTTTTATACTTAATAAAATCACTTTTGTTTATTAACAAACCCAGACTAAGTGATTTATATCTGGGGGAGCAAACAGCTGTGCATATCTATCAGTTTACCCTGTATAAGCTTTATACAGAGTAAAATGGATTTATTCAGGGTTTGGATCCCATTGGTAACTGGGTGTCCGGGTGCTAGAGATAGGTGACCCGCTGAGTAATTTTTGGTTAAAGTCTGCAGCTTGGGGACATGGACCAGACCTGGGTCTGTGTTGCAGCAGGCTTACGTGTCTGGCTCAACAAGGCAGGGTTCTGGAGTCCCAAGCTAGCAAGGAAAACACGCTCAGAGGTAATTTCTGCACATCAGGTGACCGTCCCAAGGGGGTCTCTGTGACCGAACCCATCACATTTCCCATAACTGCTCCCTGTCTCTCACCTGCCTGGGGGAAAGCACTGCCCTTCCCTCTCCCCCTCCATCCGTTGGGTTGTCTATTCTGGCAGACTACCACCTGGCAATTTCTTTGTCCCAACTCCTCTGTTATCACAGGCATTGGAGCTGCATCTTGCTTTAAAGTGACAGTTACAGTCCAAAAATGTATCAGAAACAGCATCCTGACAAACTGGGACCTGGATTGGGGTACCCTCCGCCACCCCTTTCTCTATCCCTGAGAAGTCAGCTGTGTGACTGCTCCCCTCCAGGAGGTGTTACACAGTTCCTTCTCAAAACCTGGGTCTCAGACTGTGTGCCTGGGTGCACAGATGCTGACCCAGCCATCCTCCTAGTGTCCTGGGCATCCTGCCCCAAGTGACTAGTGAAGAGATATTCCTGTACCCCACTATTCCATCCCCAGTTTCCTCCTCTGGGCCCCCTCCTAAGACACATTTCTCTGTGCTGTGTAGGAAGGGTTCTGTCTTTTGTTCAGCTGCAGAACTCTGCCAGCTAACAACTGGGACAGTTTCCTTAATCCGACAACACTTCTCCTGCCCCTGCGCCTGAGGGCATGTTGCCTTCTGCTGGAAAGGAGGTAGTCTCAGCCCCTCCATACTTGGAAGCACCCTGCTTCCCTGTGTTACAGAGTCACAGGAATCCTCACCCACCTCTGTGGTTTCTGAGACTCTGAGATTGTTGGGAGATTTTTACCCTAGCAACACCCAGTGGGTTGGCTGAGGTGCGGCCTGGAGTGGCACCTTCATGGCACCGGATATATGCCCCGGTCGACCCAGCACCCCCTCAGTTCCTTCTTGCCGGCTACTCAGACAGAGGGGAAGGAGAGCGGATTTGGAATGGATATGAGCAACACATCTTGAAGAACAACAGTTACAAAGGTGAGTAACCGTCTTTTCTTCTTCGAGTGCTTGCTCATATCGATTCCAATTAGGTGACTCCCAAGCCTTACCTAGGCGGTGGGGTCGGAGAGAGATGTCGCAGAGTGAAGGACCGCTGAACCAAATGCAGCATCACCCCTGGACTGCTGCACTATCGCATAGTGGGCGGCGAAGGTATGCACCGATGACCAAGTCGCTGCCCTACATATCTCCTGTAAGGGCACGTGCGCCAGGAAAGCAGAGGATGAAGCCTGAGACCCCACAGAGTGGTGGTAAGGTGCGTAGTTGGGACACCAGCCAAGTCATAACACACACGGATGCATGATGTGATCCAGGACGAGATGTGCTGGGAGGAGACCAGAAGGCCCTTCATCCGGTCTGCCACCGCAACAAACAGCTGCGATGTTTTCTTGAAAGGTTTCATTCGCTCGATGTAGAAGGCCAGGGCCCTGTGAACATCCAGGGAGTGCAGCTGTTGCTCTCGTCGAGAGGCGTGCGGCCTCAGGTACAGGGCCGGCTCTAGCTTTTTTGCTGCCCCAAGCAGCAAAAAAAAGCGCCACCCCCCCGGCCCCCCCCCAGCGCCGGGGCCCCCCCCCCCCCCCCCCCAGCCAAGCGCCGCGCTAGCCCCCGGTGAGCGCTGCCGGAACCCCCCCAGAGCGCTGCCCCCACGCCGAGCGCCGGAGCCCGCCCCCCCCCA
>NW_023260513.1:3097970-3113811 GCF_013100865.1 Trachemys scripta elegans
GCCCACGTGGAGTGGGCGGTAAGCTGCGTAGATGGGACATCCGCCAAGTCATAGCACGCACGGATGCATGATGTGATCCAGGACGAGATGCACTGGGAGGAGACCAGAAGGTCCTTCATCCGGTCTGCCACAGCAACAAACAGATGTGACGTTTTCCTGAAGGGTTTTGTTCGCTCGATGTAGAAGGCCAGGACCCTGCGAACGTCTAGGGAGTGCAGCTGTTGCTCCCGTCGAGAGGCATGCGGCCTCGGGTAGAAGACAGGGAGGAATATGTCCTGGTTGACATGGAAGGCAGACACCACCTTAGGGAGGAAGGCCGGGTGCGGTCGCAGCTGTACCTTGTCCTTGTGGAACACGGTATACGGTGGTTCCGATGTGAGTGCCCTGAGCTCAGACACGTGTCTCACCGAGGTGATAGCTATGAGGAATGAGTTGGATCACAGAAACCCCCTTGGGAGCTGCCACCTGATGTACCAAGACTACCCCTGCTCCTGTTTTCCCTGCCAGCTCAGGACTCCAGCACCCTGTCTTGCTGAGCCAGATACTCCCGTCTGCTCCAACATAGACCCAGGGTCTGAATAACTTGGCCCAAAGCTGCAAGTTTACCTGAAAACAGCTCACAGAAGTGTGCTTGTCTTTAGCACTCAGAGGCCCAACTCCCAATGGGGTCTAAACCCAAATAAATACGTTTTACCCTGTATAAAGCTTATACAGGGTAAACTCATAAATTGTTTGCCGTCTATAACACTGATAGAGAGATATGCACAGTTGTTTGCTCCCCCAGGTATTAATACATACTCTGAGTTAATTAATAAGTAAAAAGTGATTTTATTAAATACAGACAATAGGATTTAAGTGGTTCCAAGTAGTAAAAGACAGAACAAAGTAAGTCACCAAGCAAAATAAAATAAAATGCGCAAATCTATGTCTAATCAAACTGAATACAGATAATCTTACCCTCAGAGATGCTTCAGTAACCTTTTCTCAGACTGGACACCTTCCAGGCCTGGGCACAGTTCTTTCCCCGGTACAGTTCTTGTTCCAGCTCAGGTGATAGCTAGGGGATTCTTCATGATGGCTCCTCTCTCCCCTACCCCTTTGTTCTGTTCCACCCCTTTATATATCTTTTGCATAAGGTGGGAACCCTTTGTCCCTCTGGGTTTCCACCCCCCCCCCCCTCCTGGAAAAGCACCAGGTTAAAGATGGATTCCAGTTCAGGTGATATGATCACATGTCACTGCAAGACTTCATTACCCACTTGCCAGCACACACATATACAGGAAGACTCATAGGTAAAAAAATAGCCATCTGCAGACAATGGTCCTGGTTAATGGGAGTCATCAAGATTCCAAACCACCATTAATGGCCCACACTTTGCACAATTACAATAGGCCCTCAGAGTTATATTTTATATTTCTAGTTTTCTATCTGCAATCTTATATGAGTTTGTCAATTTCTAGTTTTAGATACAAGAGTGGTACATTTATACAAATAGGATGATCACACTAAGTAGATTATAAGCTTTGTAATGATACCTTACAAGAGACCTTTTGCATGAAGCATATTCCAGTTACATTATATTCACTTATCATGTTTTTATAAAACCATATAGACTGCACAATGTCACAGAAGGCTGTCTTCCAGGAAAGGTACAGGAGCGAGCATGTGGCCATCAGCTCGAACGGGGCACCCATGAGTCTGGATAGGACCAGGTTAAGATGCCAGGTAGGGACTAGTTGTCGAATTTGTGGGAACAGGCACTCCAACCCCTTGAGAAATCTGCTGACCATGGGATTGGAGAAGACCGAACGCCTGTTTTCGCCCGGGTGGAAAGCCGAAATAGCTGCCAGGTGCACTCTGATGGATGATATTGCCAAGCCCTGCTGTTTTAAGGACAGGAGGTAGTCCAAGATGATAGGTACTGACGCCTGTAGGGGGGTCATATGATTCTGAGAACACCAGCAGGAAAAACGCGGACCTGGTAGAGGGCTTCCTGCTACCCAAAAGTATCTGCTGAACCAAGTGAGAGCAGCACAGCTCAGCTTGATGTAGCCATGCAGCATCCACGCTGTGAGGTGGAGAGATTGCAGGTTGGGATGACAGAGTCGACCGTGATCCTGAGTGATCAGGTCTGGCCGCAGCGGGAGTGGAATCAGGGTGTCCACCGACAGCTCTAGGCGAGTGGTTATACCAGTGCTGTCTGGGCCACGCTGGGGTGACCAGAATCAGACAGGCTCTGTCCCTGAGCAGCTTGATCAGGACCCTGTGGACTAGCAGGAATGGAGAAAAGGCATAGCACAGGAGATCCTTCCACTGAATTAAGAAGGCGTCCAACAGGGAACCCGGAGAGCGCCCTTGGAGAGAGCAGAACTCCTGGCATTTCCGATTCTCGCGAGAGGCGAATAGGTCTATCAGGGGAAAGCCCCACTTCAGGAAGACAGAGTGGATGACGTCCGGGCGAACCGACCACTCGTGAGCCAAGAATGATCTGCTGAGGTGGTCCATTAAGGTGTTCTGGGTCCCTTGGAGAAACAATGCCACCAGATGGATCGAGTGGGCTATGCAGAATTCCCACAGACGAGTGGCCTCCTGACAGAGGGGGGATGACCGGGCTTCCCCTTGCTTGTTGATGTAAAACATGGCCGTAGTGTTGTCTGTGAGGACTGCAACACAACGGCCTTGAATGCACTCTCGGAATGCTTGACACACCAGGCGCACTGCTCTGAGTTCCCATACATTGATGTGCAGGGATAACTCTCCTATTGACCATAGCCCCTGTGTACGGAGGTTCCCGAGGTGGGCTCCCCATCCCAGGGATGATGTATCTGTGACTAGGGACATGGAGGGCTGCAGGGCGTGAAATGGCACCTCTTTGCACACTGATTTGGGGTCCAGCCACCAGCCTAGAGAAGCTAATAGCCCTGGCGGGATGGTAACCACCGTGCTCAAGCTGTCCTGACCTGGGCGGTATTTTGTTGATAACCAGGCTTGGAGTGAACGTAGTCGCAGCCTGGCGTGCCTGGTCACATACATGCAAGAGGCCATGTGTCTCAGGAGACATAGGCATGTTTTCACGGTCGAGGTCGGGAAGCTTTGCAGGCTGTGGACAATGTTTGCCAGGGATTGGAAGCGTGCTTCCAGCAGAATGGAGATATCCCATCTCCTAGAACTGGAAGGGACCTTGAAAGGTCATCGAGTCCAGCCCCCTGCCTTCACTAGCGGGACCAAGTACTGATTTTGCCCCAGATCCCCAAGTGGCCCCCTCAAGGATTGAACTCACAACCCTGGGTTTAGCAGGCCAATGCTCAAACCACTGAGCTATCCCTCCCCCCAAGTGCCTGGGCTAGGCCTGAGTCTAATATTGCTCCTATGAATTCTATCCTCTGGGTTGGTACCAGAGTGGATTTCGTGACATTGAGCAGGAGGCCCAGTCGATTGAATATGTTCATGGTGAGCTGAACATGAGACTGCACCTTATCCCTAGAGCGCCCCTGAATAAGCCAGTCGTCGAGATATGGGAACACCGAGGCAGCCACCACAGCCATGCACTTAGTAAACACCCTGGGGGCTGTGGACAGGCCGAAAGGAAGAACGGTGAATTGAAAGTGCTGTTGGTTGACCACAAAGCGAAGGAAGCGTCTGTGCGCTGGGTAGATCGCAATGTGGAAGTACGTGTCCTTCATGTTGAGGGCGGCGTACCAGTCTCCAGGATCTAGGGAAGGAATAATGGTTCCTAGTGAGACCATGCGGAACTTCAACTTTACCATAAATTTGTTGAGTCCGTGTAGGTCCAGGATGGGCGGAAGCCCGCCCTTGGGTTTGGGGATTAGGAAGTAGTGGGGTTAAGCCCTGCCCTTGACTCTCCTGGAACCTGCTCTATATCGCTCCAAAAGCTAGGAGTGATTGGACCTCCTGTAGAAGGGTAGGAACTCTTGGCATCAGGGATCTCATGCGCTGCACACAGCCTTTCAAAAGTAGTCAGATATTCAGCAATATCATTTGCCTCATTGTATGCGGGACATAAATGGTCCCAATAGTGGATTTTTGGAGTGACAGGAATCGCTGGGGTTGGTGGGTTCTGGTTCTGCTTCTCTAGCAGGTCCAGTTGGTGTTTTTGCTCTTTTTCTTTCCATTCTCTTTCTTTTTCCTCCCACTCTTTCTTCCTGTTTCTCCTTTATCGCCAATTCTTTCCATTACATGAATCTCTGGTGCTTCCTCTCTTTTTCTGCAAACTGCAGTCTAAAAAGCTCCAAAGTTGCAACTGCTTCACTGCTTTCACTCATTTTCCTGCTTTTCTGTTCCTACTTCCCATTCCCAAAATCAGCAAACAGAAAATAACAAACCGGTAGCCTCCTCCTGACTGTCCTTAGCCACCACACTTAAAAGCCTCACTTAAAATCTTTACACCAGTGTATGAAATGCAAATCTTGCTCAGTACAACAAGCTGTGTATTTCACCCTGCTCGCTGCGCCACTGTGACGTTCCCCTGGTGTTATCTGGACGGGTGATCTGCTAGGCTACTCCAATCCTTGTCTCTGGGAGCCAGCCTTACCCTGCTCTGCTGTGAGAACCCCCACTCCTGGGCTGTTCACGCACAGCCTCTGGCATGTAAACTGCTTGGATTGTGCAACCGAATGACACTAGCCAATATCTCCAGTCCCAGACACAACCCTAGGAACCTCCGTCTTGCAGTGTCCAGTTATGCCCGCTGGACGCTGCAATCTTATATGAGTTTGTCAATTTAACAAAGAAACTGATATGTACCAGGCTTGTTATCCCAAGGGGTGTCTCTGACAGGCTTCGAACCAAACACACTGCTTCAGGTCAAATAAACAGATTTATTAACTATAAAATATTTTAAGTGATTATAAGTCAAAGCATAATAAGTCAGATTTGGTCAAATGAAATAAAAGCAAAACGTTTTCTAAGCTGATCTTAACACTTTCAATGCCCTTACAAACGTAGATGCTTCTCACCACAGGCTGGCTGGTTGCCCTTCAGCCAGGCTCACTCCTTCAGTCGCTAGGTGGCAGAGTCTGTAGGTGGAGGTGGAAGAGAGGAAGAGCATGGCAAACGTCTCTCCCTTTTATCATGTTCTTTCTTCCCTCCTGGCTTTGACCCCCCCCCGTTTCAGGGTCAGGTGAGCATTACCTCAGCGCAGTCCCTGACTGACCAAGGGAAGGGGGGTGACTCACTGGAGAGTCCAACTGTCCAACAGATTCTTTGTTGCTGCCTAGGCCAGTGTCCTTTGTTCCTGTGAGGCTGGGCTGGATTTTCCTATACGTACCCTGATGAGGTGTGAACTGCCCCTCTGCTCTTGGAGAGTTTTGCCTGGGCCTGTTTTAAGCCACGAGGACACATTTTTAGCCTCATAACTATATACATGAAATTACAACCTATAACATCCCTATAACAACAATGCTCAGTGCATCAAGAACCTTCTGAAGACACCCGACATGACACACTTTGCATTGGATACCACACAATCATAAGGATGAGCGTGGGGGTGCAGGGTGTTCCCCAAGATACAGAATGTCACACCTGTGAGATACAGACTGTGGGTGTCTTCATGCAAACCCAGCCTCTGAATCTGGGCCTGGGAACCTCCTTTTGTGAAAATGTGGCCCTAGAGACAGCTTGACACGCCTTTATTTTATTTTAACTTTTGTGCTGCGCCTGCTCACTGAGTGCCAATTTTCACATCCGCAGACTGCACTTCAGGGATAGATTTCTTTAAGGCACTGACTTTCCTACATGTCTTTTATTAGAAACTGCAGTGCAAAAATGTGCAGTGCTAGAATGTCCAGGCTGCTAATTAAAAAATACTAATTATTCCAAATTTCAGTGTGTAGATTGTTGCTACTTGAGTTCTGTGCCTTCTCTGCCACATTTTAGATTCTTGAAGGTGTCTGAACTGTGTAAGCTTGCTTCGCACTGTTCCAGAGACAGGATTCAAACTTGGTGCACTAACCACTTGGCTCTGGTTAGCTGCTGTCTCCTCCTCCAGTCCTCTTGTGACCCTAGCCTGAATTTTTTTTTATTATTTTATTTTGGCTGAAACTACTCAGTGAATTCAACACCAGTTTGTGAATAGTCTTGTTCGACCCAAAACTGTATTTTTTGCAAATCAACTATTCAGTGGAAATTTCCCCCCAGCTCTACTTGTGATGTCATTTCACTAGTTCTCCCTTCACCTTAATCTTCCAGACTAGACAGGACCTGAATTTCAAATGCAAGAAAAGCCCGTTGTGCTGTCTTTATCCACCTTATAAAAGCAGAGGGGAGGGGGAAGGGCACAAGCCCAATTTTTCCCTTTGAAGCTCACCTTCAATATTCATCATTCATGGGACAGATTGAAACTAAAGAAGATTTCTCGTTCACTTATAGAAAATACAGATAATTAATGTGTCTGTCTATATCTTGAGAGCATCTTTTTCACAAATCCATTTAGATACAGCACTGCAGGTTTCAAAATTAATCGTGTCTTCTTTTATCATCCCACAGCTGTTCCCTTCAGCAGGATCCACTACCTTGAACCTGGAAAACACAACAAACAATCACTGTGTAGAATTTTTGAACAAGATTTTTAGCAGCTTTGCCTCATTCTGGCACCTCTCAAATTTCTTCCTTAACCGCTGAATTGTTCCTACAGAGCCTTAGCTGATAAAACACTTCCTAGCCCATGATCCTGTCGTAGCAGCTGGTTGGCCTTGGTCTATTTCTGGAAAACACTTGTCCATATTACAAAACCCAGCCCACAGGATTAGCACAACTTCTGCAGGAGCCATCAAATGAGGCTCAGGACTCATCTCCTCTCTGTGCAGAGGACTGTGCCTAGCACTTAACATCCCTTGTGCCCATACGGAGCCTCTGCTTACACCAATGCTGGAAAGCAACAACCCTGTTCCCCCTACTGCACATCTTACATGGACTCATGGGATAAAAACACTCACAGTTTTTGATTGAACAGGGAGCCATCCACCCAAGTCCAATTCCTCACGGGGGATGTAACAGTGAGTCCAAGCCAGATCTGGTTTGCGTCTTTGGTAGTATTTTGAATGAAAGTCTGTAAATGACAGGTAAGAAAGATGTGACGGGGAAGGAGGGGCTAGTGGTTAAGTTGCTAGCTAGAGACTCTGGGAACTGGGTTCAATTCCCCAGACTCTCTCTGTGACCGTGGGCCAGTTGTTTAGTTTCTGTCCTGACTGGGGCAGAATTAAGGCCTTGGTACAGTCTTTGTGGTGTGTGGGGGTCATGCTATCGGTGAGGTGTCACCGCTGGGGGGCAGGGCACAGGTTATGTGGTGTTCCTGGCCTGAACTTTTCATTTCCCTGCTTTTTAGCTTGTGTGGATATGTGTAGAGCAACCCTGACAGATGCACATATCTCCAGGACAAGTTTTATTTACCATCTCATCCTGGTCCCGGAGCACCAGCAGCCGAGAGCTCCTCCTTGAACAGTCATTGCGGCTCTTGTTCCAGGGATTTCTTTCTTTTGACACCCAGTAGCACTTGTCCCTGTGCAGCAGCCAGTTTTTGGGGCAGAGCTTACACCCTGATCCCTCTGGAGGGGAAATGGAAACACTTAATGGCGCTGAAGGTTCTGAACTGCATCACACTCATACACAGGCCTTCAGCCTCCCCATTTCCAGTAGAGCTATTGTCTTGGCTTTGTTTGAGGACGAGTCCAATATTCAACTAGTAGCCACAGGTGCTGCAGGCCAGGAGGGGGGCGGGGGGTATTGGTGAAGCTGTGAGTGCCTCAGTCCTGAAATAGCACGGGGTAATGCAGGTCAGGCTCAACTGGAATCCTCCTTCACTTCCTCCCCTTTAGTGTAGTGTTCCTGTGCACTGGTTAACAGCCATTACATTTCCCCTTAGAGATGGCTGCATGCCCGTTGGGGTAGATAATACTACATATAAAATAACTTTATTGAGGTTGCAAAGTCAAAGTTGGAAATGCCCCATTCATGGTTGCCCATGCAGTTGTAATTCAGCCTGATTGTGAGATCATCCTGTACCCTGAATGTCTGGGGATCCATCATGGACATGGGAACAAAAGAGGCCTGTGCAGTGAATGAGGCAGCAGCCCTGAGGAAAAAATAGTAGGTTATTATGCAATAAAGAGCGTATCATAATGCAAACACAAATGGGGGCGGAATTAAGGCTGTGTGGGTAATTGTAAATTTGGCATTTCCTAACTTTTGGGATCTTGGCGTTGTAACCTTCCTGTTCTCTTAATGTCCTATTTTTAAAAATATATATAAAACAATTCTATTACATGCAACTGGAACAACTTCCCCATCCTGAATCAGCAGCAGGCTTTGGACCCTGCATCTTCAGTACCACACCACTCTGCTACCGCTCCAACAACAGGAGTAACTGTGCCCTCTGGTAACAGGAAAAGTCTGTTGTTCTGAGAGAGGGAGGCAGGGAATAGGGCTGGGTCATCAAAGGGAGCCCAGCCAGCTCTCTCCTCCTCTCCAGGAGGAGCTTTTACCCCATGTGGGGTTCCTGGGAACAATGGGTGAGGGGGAGCCTGGCCCAGCTCTCACCCCCTCCCCACCTGCTCTGGTAGCTCCCAGTGCTGCTGTGGCAGGTGAGCCCAGCACTTTTGACTGCTATTTTATCACGCTACAGAGTTTCCCTGAGGCTCACACGCAAGGTGGGAAATGGAACTCTTCCAACGTTCCCATCTCAGCAAAACCTGGATGAAATTTCATAGACGAAAGAAAATATTTATCCAAGGACTCCCCTTGCCCCTTATTTCAGAGGCCTGCTTTGAACAATGGAAGTGTGAGAGCTCCTCAAATATACCACAAGACTCTTTTATAATGGAAGCGTTAGGGACCCTAAACATAGGAGTTGCTGCCAGCTGCCCTATAAGTAGTTTGTAAAGCAATAGGATATTTATTGCACTTATCGAAGTGGTTTGTGTCATTACCCTAACTGACCACTAGATGTCGCTGCAATGCAGGATGTCGCTGAGAGAGAAGGAGCTCAGGTTACCTGCTGAGTTGTTGTCAGATGATTCACACACAAATTGTTTCAAGTGGAAATGGAAATCTTTTACGCCAGTGCTGCAGTTGGATTGATGGATGATTGTCTCCCCGGTACTGTTGTTCTCCCGTGAATTCAGACATCCTTTGGGCTGAAAGACTTCAGAACAGCACGAGCATGAACAGCAACTACTACTTAGGGATTAGCAAACTGGGAATGAGGGTGCGTTCAACAAATCATTACATACTGTCGCTATCAAATTCAGAACCGGGCCAGAGAGAGAGAACACGACAGAGAAAGAGAGAGAAAATCTTTTTTTTTTAACACATTGTAAGGTGTCTTCCAGTTTTCCCTGCACAGTGAAATTGTGAGAGCGGGATCACATGGGGCTCATGTATCAAGCTCTAACACCACCTTCTTTATGGAATATTGTTCCCTTTGAGGTGCTAATGAAGTGTCCAGGATATTATTCACAAGAGTGTTGGAATCTGAAATGTTGGGTGAGTAGAAATTTCAGGGATTTTGCACAAATTAATTTTGAACTGCTTACCCCAAACGCCCATCGCTATCACAGTTCCCACCAGGATGAGGATCCCAGCTGCTCCAAGGCCTGCGGCGAGCCGATGCCAGCGGGGACACTGAGGGTGAGCTGTAAGAAGCAGTGTTTGGTGAAACATGTTCAGCACATAGTGCAAGAACTAATAACGGACGTTCCTGTGGAGCCTGTGCAGCATCCTCCAATGGGGGTTATGTTCCTCCTCACATAATACCAGGAATAGTTTTAAACGTCTCAGTTAAGGGCCACGTCACTCTGAGGACACCTCTGTGACAAAACAGAGCAAAATACTGCAACCATGAAGACAAAACTAACAAATCCCAACTGTCAATTATTTAACAACACGGTTCTAGCCCACTGACAATGGTGCATATTTGATCATGCTATAGGGTGAGTCTGTGTGTCAGCCCCCTCAGGACAGTGGTTCTTAACCTTTCTGGGGTCAGGACACATTTGTAAACCTCGATGGCCTGTCACGACCTAGTAAATAGCATTAGTGCAAAACACACCTGCCTTAAATATCTTACCAACATCATATTATATACACATTAGTGTACCAAGTACTAAATAGTAACCCATACATACCAGAGCAGCAGTGTCTGCGGCTCCTGTCCCGGGGCTGGCTGGGCTCGGCTCCCCACTCTGGGTGTTGTGGCTTCCAAGGTCACAGTGCTGCTCAGTTTTGATCTGGCCTCCCTGATGGGGGGCAGCTGGGCCAAATTTGTGTGAGTGGCATTGTGCCCTGGCACACAGGCTTGGAGTGCCACTCACGCAAATTTGGCCTCATCAGCCCTGTCATCATGACAGAGGAGAGGCTGGGCCAAGCCTGAGTGGTGCTGTGCCTCTGTGCAGCAGGTCACAACGCCTGGAGCAGTTCGCTGAGCCCATCCAGCCTTGTAGACCTCCACGTCCTTCCCCCACTTTCTGCAAAAAGGAGTTACCCATGTTCATTCTGTTACCACCTCTGTTCAAGGACAGCCAGGTGATTTGTATGTAAACACGTTCCACTAAGAAAATAGCTTGAGACCAGATCACTAATTTCACCTCCAATGGGAAACTGACCTGCCAGGCCCAAAGTCTGCTAACTCTTGGCTAAACAGCAACAATATCAAGGAAGTCAGAGTCACTGGATCAATACCAACTAGTTGCACATTTCCATAGTGACAGAACAGCTGAATATAACCAGAGGGTCACACACTTCATAGCGTCTGTCAGCCGAACTCATTGCACACGCCAGGGGCTCCTTCCATCCCTGCATTCCCCCCACAAGCTCCCTGGGTTCCCCCTTCCACCTCCCTGCACTGCAGGGATTCCCTGCAACTCCTTCAATCGCCCCTGCCAGGAGATCTGTGCCCTCCATCCCCCATCTCCCATACCAGTGTTCCCTTTTCTTCCCCCCATGCTGTCCCCCTTCCACACCAGGGTCCCCCATTCCCTCCATGTCAGCAGTTCTGTGTTCCCCTCATTCCTCCCTCCTCCCCTTCCAGTTCCCCCATTCTCCCCTCATGACAGGGATGCTGTGTGCACCCACATGCCCCCTTCCTCCCTCTTCCAGCCATGCCAGGGGCTCTGTCCTCCTTCCATTTCCCCCCTTCTCCATTCATGTTCCCCCAATCTCCCAACCCTGCCAGGGGTTCTGTGTGCACCCCCTTTCCCTCTCCTCCCAGACCAGCAACCCCCATTTCCCTCCATGTAGGTCTCTACCTGTGCCCCCATTTCCCTTCATGCTCCCATTTCCCACAATCTCCCCTCTATGGCAGGGGCTCAGTCTGCACCCCATGCCCCTGCACCCCATACAAAAATCTCCCATTTTCCTCCCAGGCCAGAAGCTGTGTGCATAGGTCCTTCCCCCATGCCCCTCCATTGTCCCCTTCACACTCCCCTCCAACCATCATTATGTCTCTTCTGTCTAGGGTTGCCAAAATTGTATTTCAAAAATAAGGGACTGTTTTTTTAGAACCCCCACCCCACCTCCTCCCAATATTATCATTATTATTAATAAATAATAACAATAATCGGCACTCAACCGCATTCACCAGGGTTATTTCTTGCTGCTTTTTTTCAGCACTCAGCAACTCCTGATCTTATACAGAGATGAAAAAATAAGGGATGTCCCTTGTCATAAGGCCTTGTTCACAACCCGTTCTGTCTGGGCCATGAGTCTTGCAGAGATCAGCATGCTGAATTCCATTGGGAGGATGGGCAGAACTTAGGGATATTATGCGGAGAGGTGTTAATGGTGCCATGCCATGAACCAGTTCTTTGATCTATAGACAATTGCAAAAATGCTAGAGGCTGCGGCTGTGCTAAAGAGATGACGGGCTCCATGTCCCCCATTTTTCCCCTCCTCCCCCGTATGGTTTATTGATTTTGCCCAAGTGTAATAGGGTTCTGCACACTGATGTCTAGCCATTCCCTGAACTATTAGAATTGATTGGCTGTGACTGTGGCGCTGAGAGTTCGCCAGCTCAGGGCAGGACCTCGAAGAGTGTTAATTTACTGTGTGTAAGTAACAAAAGAATGTTAATTGTGCTCGTAAACATAGGCCCATTCACTTGTGTTAGTAAGAATCAAGAGTAGATGCCAACTGCATTTGTCTGTAGTTACCTCTGTCCTGTTAGATGTAACCAAATTTAAGCTTCTAGTCGCTAAATCTTTTTCATGTCTCTTTACATTAGGTATGTGTCCTGTGCTCAGTCAACCTTAAGATCAAAGATGTGTGTATACTGCATGAAACTAATAATGTTACCTGTATGGTCTTCAATTACCTGTCCCTGTTGCAATGGATGGCCAGTAATTACATTATGTAAATCAATGTAACGGGATTATTTATGCATGCAAGGAAAATAGAGGGTTAACTTCAAAGCAAGGGTCCCTGGTTTAATAATAGTGGTTCACAAACTGTCTGTGTTGCCTAGTCTTCATCTGAGGAAAACTCTTGCTGGGACAGTTTCTGTGAACAGGCCTGTCAGCCTGCCCGAGAGCTAGAAATACTGGACCTTGGGCATGGCCCTGCTGCTATCTCTGATCTGCTGAGCTCTGGAGCAGGGGGAGCTTAAGCTATTGGACTGAGATCCCCAGCGGGATGCCCTGAAAGATTCCTGAAAGGCCTCTAAGAGACTGACAGAGGATTAGCTGACATTATACCTCTGCTAACAACTGAACTCATATATTCTGATGCAACAGTAATGTATCTTATCTGCTTTAACTTCTACCAACTCTCTTCTTTTCTTTTTTATTAATAAATCTTTTGTTAGTTTGCTAAGGATTGGCTACCAGCATTGTATTTTGGTAAAATCTCGAGCATCCTGTTACTTGGGGTAAGTGATCCTTTGGGACTGGAAGAACCCAATGTATGTGATTTTTGGTTTTAATAACCTTTTATCATAAAGTCCAGTTTGCCTGGGTGGTAAACGGGCTGGAGAGCCTAAAGGGACTGTCTGTGGCTTAATGATAACTAGTATAGTAATTTAGAAGCACACACTTGTCACTGGATTGGTTAAATCTAAATATAGAATGTACCACCAGGCTGGGATACTTGCCCTGTAGTTTGGCAGTCTGGGCTGAGCTGTGACCCTTACCAGGCGGTGTGACAGTGGCATTCTACAGTTATTGTGTTACAAACAGACAGACAGAGAAATGCCACCCAGTTGAGCGTAAGGCCTTGCCAGCTTGGCCAATTACAGTACAACATTAACGTGTTCCATATGCCCCATGTAACAGCATAGTTGGGATATTAATGTTTATTTAGCAACTGCAATGTTAATAGAATAAAAATAGAGGCTGACAACATAATCATCTAAAATTTCTTCACCTATCTCAGTAATCTCATTGTACCTATACAAGTTACACTCTAAAGATATCGGTTTTGTAACATAACTTGTATAGTTACATTTCAAATACAACCAGTCATTTCCTAGGGAATTCTTTTAAAAAAAAAGTGTCCATCCTTTGTTAAAATTTAATTCATGATTTCTTGTTTCCTCATTTTAGAAATACTGACGCATATTCACTACCCCTCCCACCCCCGTCTCCTCTCATCCTTACCACTGACCCTGTTTGTTCTAAGTCACAACCTCCCAAACTTTGACTGACCACAAATACAGAGTCATATAGCTTCTCTCTGCACTCAGGAAATGTGAACACCTCATCCCTGTCCATTTCAGAATCCAGGAGAAGATATCGCTTTGTGCCTTCATCATTCCCCCTGGACCAGGCTTCCCGCATTTCCTCCTTTTCTCCAGTCGCCTTTTCCTGTATTTCTCAGATAATAGACTTTATTCTTGTCTGCACAGACACTAGTAGGCTCGTCCCTCTCCACACTTCGCCCATCGAGTGGCACAGGCTCCACAACCCTCTGCACTGAATTGGCTCCCCAACTATTTTCAGATCCCATCATTCCTCCTTGGACTGAGACTCCCACACCTCTCCTAATAGAACAATGAAGTCCTGCCAGATCCCTTCTGCCCAGACATTCCTCTCAAGATGCACCAAATTTACTGGCTCTTACAATATATACTTAGGGCAAGTCAAATGGTAACTGCAATAGTTCATTTGCATCCTCCAACCAGGTTTATGAAATATATGAAATATATGATTTATTTGTATTGTGGTCGCACCCAAAAGTTCCAGTCTGGAGCAGTCACCTATACGCTTACTTAGGCCAGATCTGCACTAGGAATTTGGGTCGGTATAACTATGTCGCTCAGGGGAGTGAAAAATCAACACCCCGCGTGATGCAGTTACACCAACCTAAGCCCTGGTACAGACAGTGCTGTGTTGCTGGCAGGGCTGTCTGCCACTGACATAGCTACTGCCTCTCGCGGAGGTGGAGCACGTACACTGATGGGAGAAGCCCTCCTGTCAGCATAGGTAGCATCAGCACTGAAGTACTACAGTTGCAATGCGGCAGTTGCACCACTGCAGCGTTTTAAGCATAGACCTGCCCTAAGAGACTGTATCATAATCTTCTCATGCCAGGGACGCTCTCACTGAGTACAGAACACAATGGGAGAGAGCCTGAGGAGAACACTTATAAGATCAGACATTACAGAGATTAGCTCTGTGCACAGTTTGATGGGAATTTAATTGTATAATTCTGTTAGGATACCTGGAGCCTTGGGTAAGAATCTTTGTTATTTTAAATCTAAATTCAATTAATTAATTAATTAATTTGAAATTTGTTTCCTCCTTTGGGAAAGTTAAATCATTTACCCCAAACTATCACTCAACTTAGGCACCATCAATTGCCTGATTTTTTGTAGGCATCACAACAGAGATCGGACTTGAGGAATTTGAAGAAGAGGGTCATCAAAATATACCAGCATGGCCCTTGTATTGGTATGTAGAGCCGGTCACTGACTATGCCATTTTCTGAGACAGTTTGTATTTACACTGCAGTAAAGCACCACAAAGCATTAAAGAAATTCAGTATCCAGCTCCAGGAGTGGTAAAGGATTCGGATTAGCTAAGTCCTGCCAGATGCATGGTGCATAGAACACAGACCTGTCCTTTGTTGCTAGGAAACCAGTGTCTAAACTACCTGACTGTGCTTCGAGTTACCTATGTGGGGTAACTATTGTGAGCTCTCTGTTGCACCTTTAATATAATTGGTGGGTTGCTGGTGATGTGTGGGGGTTCGGCTGATCACCAGTTTGGAGACTGGAAGGGATATTTGCCATATGGCGGAACTGGCAAACTGCTGTGTGGGTTTTTTCCACCTTCCATTCAGCATCGAGCTGGTCTGGGTTTAGATTATACTTGTTGCAACTTTGACAGGTTCCCATGTGGTTGGTAGATTAGAAAGGGTTTGTTTTGAGGTTCCCAGAACCCAGTGGGCTGCCTGGGCCATGGTCCTAGCACAGTATTGCTGGGTGAGGGGGTTTGCCTGCGCTTTGACCAGGGGGAGCAGTTCCCTGTGCTAACTCTGATTGAGCTAGTGCCCTAAAAACAGAATGTAGCTGCAGCAGCGTGACAGGCAGGAGGGGTGTTAGCCACTCTGAGTAGGTGCCTGTGGTCTCGGCTGGGTTCGTACTGATGTACTGAGGGTGGTGAGCCCGTCCTGCTGCTCGAGCTTCACATGCTCGCTTTTAAAATACCCTCTAGTTTTAGCACACTAGCTCGATCACAACTAGTGCAGGGTTTGTCTCCTCACTCTGGGTATCTCACCCCCAGCTCGAACTGCAGACATACCCTGTGTCTCATGCAGCTTGTGGCTCACCTCATCTTGTCTCTCCTGTCTCTAGCATGGAGGAAGGGTTGGGACTCTGGCTTACAGTCAGGGTGAG
>NW_023260513.1:3118759-3131546 GCF_013100865.1 Trachemys scripta elegans
ATACCCTGTGTCTCATGCAGCTTGTGGCTCACCTCATCTTGTCTCTCCTGTCTCTAGCATGGAGGAAGGGTTGGGACTCTGGCTTACAGTCAGGGTGAGGGTGGAGAGGGGGCATGACTGTCACATTTACCCTCTAGTCTGTAGTACACCACGGCCATTCGTGCCAACTGAGATCCGCACTGGGACAACCTTTCTGGGTAGTTACCCTAGTTATGTAATAGTTTTAAATAAAGTTGCAGCCTGCACATTGAACCATATAATGGTGTCTGTGTCTCATTGTCTTTTTGTCCACATTAACTTCTAATTGTACTTGTCAAGTGGCTGAATTTTTAAATGCAGTTTAAAAATAAAGCAGCCGGTCTGAGCTTTGTACATGTGCAGCAATGACGGGAAGAGATGCCCCCTAACCTGATCACCAAATAGCCCCTTTCTTCCTCAGCAACACTCACAATTTCCTACTGCGTCACATACCATACAGCTGTTTCAGGATGCCCTCCCACAGCCCAGTGCTATTGTCGGCATCCCCTTGGAGACCTCCCCTGCCCTTCTGTAAGGGGAGAAATTGGATTGTATCTGTATCCCAACCCATCAGCTCCCCTTGTGACCCAGTGTAGGGAGCCTGTCAAGCTATCAGGACAGGTAAGGCAAAGGCGGCCCTGCATTAGGACGCAGGGACCTCTCCAATATTGTGGTAGAAAAACATTACACAAGTGAGGATTGTGTGACAATTGAATGTGTCAGTTTCTTCATGTAAGAGGCATGTCCTGTGAATCCTTTGCTGAAAACCCTCTGGGACAGTAATGCTATGTCTGAAACAATGTGTCATCTTAACTCCTAAAATCCTCTGTGGGAACAACTCCTATGCCGCTAACAGAGTGTCTTCCGAACTTGTGTGCCAAAAAGCATTGAATTATCAGTATCAGACTCCAGGGTTCTTGTTTTGTCTTTAACACCAACTATTTAAAGAAAACATTAAGCTCAGAAGTAGACATTTAAAATTGTTATTGTACTAATTCAATTGCCATATGGAAAGTAATATGCAAGGCAAAAACACAAAACAAAAAGTTCAGAAAGTCAGATTTGTTGCAAAAAAGCTCTGAAAAAAGGTAATACACCCCCTTAATTTTATTTTTTTGTGATAATTGGAGATGGTATTAATCTGTGTTTATTACAGAAATGTAGGGATGGAAGGGACCTCAACAAATCATCTAATCTATCAACTGTGCTGAGGCAGGATTAAGTATATCAAGTCCTAGCCCATCCCTGACAGGCGTTTGGAAGAACACTAAGCCAAACCACACTCCAGAACTTTCAGAACAGACAAACTGCACCCAGACGTGACATTAGTGTGTGACAAGCTGGTGCTCCGTAGTCATACCCTAAATTAACGCGCACAAGGGCTTGTAAAGTTCCCAAGTAGACAAGCCCATACATACGACACTCCTGTTCATACAAATCAGACTGACATTAGCCTTTTTTTGCAGCAGTATCACACTGTTGACTCATGTTCAATGTGTGATCCACTATAACTGCCAAATCCTTTTCTGCAGTACCAGTGCCTAGCCAGCTATTCACCATTTTGGAGGTGTGCATTTGATTTTTCCTTCCTAAGTGTAGTGCTTTGCACGTGTCTTGAATTTCATCTTGTTGATTTCAGACCAATTCTCCATTTATCAAGGTTGTTTTGAATTCTAACCCTATCCTTTAAAATGCTTGCACCCCTCCTAGCTAGAAACTGTAATTCACAAATTATATTAGTGTAGTCTCCACTCCATCATGTAAGTCATTAATGAAAATATTGAATAGTATTGGACCCAGGAAAGCCACTTGATACGATCTCCCAGTTTGACAGTGAAGCATTGTTAACTACTGTCTGAGTATGGTCTTTGAACCAGTTGTTCACTCATCGTATAGTAAATTCATCTAAGCCACATTTCCCTTGTTTGCTTATGAGATTGTCATGGAGGACTGTGTCAAAAGCCTTGCTAAAATCCAGATATATCATGTCTACTGCTTCCTGCCATCCACTAGGCCAGTTAACCTTGTCAAAGAAGGAGGTTAGATTGGTTTGGTATGATTTGTACTTGACATATCCATGTTACTATTAATTATTACCTTATTATCCTCTAGGTCTGAACAAATTAGATTAGGTTAGATAAATGTCTATCAGGGATGGTCTAGACAGTATTTGGTCCTGCCATGTGGGCAGGGGACTGGACTCGATGACCTCTCGAGGTCCCTTCCAGTCCTAGAATCTATGAATCTATGAAAATTCATTATTTGATAATTTGTTCCAGTATCTTTCCGGGTATCAAAGTTAGATTGACTGGTCTATAATTTCCTGGGTCTTCCTTTTTCCTCTTTTTGAAGATGTGTTTTGTTCAATGCCACTTTGAAATCATTTCTTAAAACTAAAGGTTTAATACTCCTCTTAAAAGGCTAATTGCCAGTTTGATTGGGTTATCTCTCCACCCAATACTACCCTGAAAAATGATACTTAACTTCTACACTATTTTATCAGTTCTAAAAGAGCATCATCAAGATTTTAAAGTTTCAAATAACACTAATTTTCTGGCAAATCCTTTAAAAATTTCACTATAATTTTTATGCTTACATTTTGCACCCTTTAAGTCAAGGATTCTTAGCCTCTCTGGGGCATAAACAGGTTTCAGGGGGTCATGACCACACTCCCTTTCTTTTTGGATACATGGATAGGTGCCCTAAAACTTGTGGTAACATGGAGTCACAGTATGGAAAAGCTTGAGAACCCCTGCCCTAAGTTAACATTTAGCTCAGTTCCTTATTTCTTCATTATTCTGATATTCATTTTCCCTCTCTCCTCTCATCCTTGCTACTATGTTCCTCCTTGAGAGTCTCCTTTAAGTTACAACTTTTCAAAATTCATTTGGCATGAAACATGTCTACTCCTCTTCTGCCCTCAGAGACAGATCGGAAGTTGGGAATCATGTGTTCCCATTTCAGAATCCTGTGTAAAATCCCATGGTTGCCTGATAATTTTCTCCATTAGCCAAATTCTCCTTTTTCTCCAGTCCCAGTTCCTAACCTCCTCAAATGAACACTGGATCTTTAACCAGAGGCTAGTAAATCCTTTTCTTCACTCTGCGCCTATTAATGACAGGCTCCATGACACAGTGTACCTAAATAGCTCCCCACCTCTTTTCTTCTAATCCTCTCTAATGAGAGAATGAAATCTTTCCTGTCCTTGGAGACTTCCAGGTTCCTTCTGCTCCGTTCAAACCTTCTTCCTAAGACTTGACCAATGCACTGCTCCTTACCCACTAACTTATCCCACTATAGTAAGAATTGTAGATTCATTAGTTTACATCAATCCATGAAAGATGGCATACAATAATGTATTGTAATGCACCTGTAATTGTATATACATAGGCTGCCAGTGGCTACTTTTGTAGTGTTGTGGCTGTATTACTAGCACTAACATAATGCACACTATAATAATGTTTTAAAGAAATACTGTATCCAGTTCTGACAATAGTAGAACACCTAACATTCTCAGAAGTCCCATGCTATGAACATGGGATATAAAGCTGCTCCTTGGTTCTAAAGACCTTATCTCTAAGCTATCTGTGCTGCAATTCAGATAATAAAGTACATTAGGATTCCATTTTTCTAATTGAAAAGAGATCATACTAGTACAAAACTAAGAAATTAAAGACTTACTGAGGTGCCGAGGTGGATGCAATGGGTTGGAAGAGGCTCCCAAAATGTTTAAATCAGCATAAACTATTTCACCTGCCATGATAAGCACAGAAGAGGGAGAGCACGTACAGAAGAGGACGGAGTCTAAGAGCAGCCTCATTTATATATGAGCTAATGTATCCAAACTCAGGAAGTGTCTGTCATCTCTCTGAAGCTTTTGTACTTCCTTTTCCCCTGGTCATTTGAGAAGTCCATGCACCCAGGCTAATAAATTAATGCCTATGTGCTAGTAACCAGGCTGAGTTGTGCTTGAAAACACTCAGGACAGAAGAGCTGTTTTGCAGTAGGGTGTTCAGGATTTCAAATACACAATTATTTTTCAGTACTACAAGTAATCTGATCCCTGACGAATTAAGCATGACATCACTCAAAATTCACATGGCAAGAAAGTCTTCTCGTAGCATAAAAGAGATAAATAGTCAATTGGCATTCCCCTCGCCTTTCAATGGGCAGCCATCTTCAATGTAAGCCCTTCATGCTAGTTCTCTCTGTGTTGTTGGGGACTCAACCCTTGTGCTAGTGAAAAACTCTTTTGCATGTGGTGGCTGAACTGTCTTCTCCAGGGAAAGGGGGCTCTCCTGTATCAGGACCTGAATGCAGGAGTTGTGGTGCAACCTCAGCTCCCACTGCAGTCAATGGGAGGCCAGGGCACTCAGCACCTCTCCTCGGGATAGGACTCCATGTCTGATAACGCCAGAGTCAGTTCAATAGACTGCAGTACTGCCAACCTCAAATGTTCAAAAATCAGGAGTCAGGCTCACCAAAATCATGAGATTGGTTTTAAAATCACGAGATTATGTAAAAATCATAGATTTGGTATTCTTTTTATTTGCCTTCTGCTTTTTGAACCTTTAGGGTGCACTTGGGTCACATTTGGGAGCTTTCTTCACAGCCATAAGGGCTAGAAACTTATTTTTTTGAGAATGAAGGCTGAAATCATCACATCTTCACTTGACTCCAGGAGCTGGGGCTTTAAGGAAAACAATAATTATCCTGAAACTCATGAAAAAATCCTGAGAGTTCACAACACTGAACTAGTTCAATAGAATTTGAGCACACAGTAAAATTGTTAAGCTTGCATTCACACAGGGCTTGTCTACACTGCAACGTTGTCAACAAAACTTTTGTCTTTCACGGGAACTTAAAAATGTCCCCCTGCAAAAGACAAAAGTTTTGCTTACTCACGTGGCAGTGTGACTGCGGCTTTGTCAGCAGGAGTGCTCTCCTGCCGACAAAGCTAAAACCGCTTGTGGGGCTCGAGTATTTTATCCACAAAAGTGCCGACAAAATACTGACAAAGAGCGTTTACACACACTCAAAGCTGCGTAGTGTAGACAAGCCCACAGTGTCATGTCAAGTGGGAACTAGAGTTGGAGGGCACTGGTCATATGCTGGTACCCTGCATCTCCTACAACACTCACTACCACTCTCTATTCGTTAACTAGCAGGCTGACGATACAACTATAATGTCTCAAACCCAGCATCTTATGTACAACAAGGAAATAACTCCCCCACAAAATTTGTCTTAATTTATAGGTAAGGCAGCTGAGTGCAATGCAAAACAAGGCACATTAAACATCCATAAATGTTCAGGTTGAACGAACTCACAAGCTAAAGTTACATCAACAATCCTGAGGGAGAGCAGCGGAAAAGCTCTCAGGCATTTAAAAAGTAAGAAGTACTTATGTCTCCTAGCCGTACTAGGGAGTTCAGCCATTTCAGAGTGAGATTAGGGAAAAACATATTGTTCTACCCATGTTAATGACCTGGTGATGAGAATTTTCTTCAGACACTCTAGCACCTCCAGGCTTTGGAGCAGGGACCTCAATTTGACATTGCAGGGGGGAGGGTGTTGGGAGAAATCACCCTGGTATCTGGGAATGGCTTTAGCTGTTCCCATGAAAAGCCACCCAAATTTGGCCAAGTTATGAGCCTTTAACAAATTGCACTTTGCACAGTTTCAGTAGAGACTTCTTAGAGCTCCACTGCTAAACCCCCAACTCACTGAGCATGCTCCATCCCATCACAACCCGGCCCTATATGTGACAGGACTTCACATGTGCCATCCCAGAAAGCAACTGAGCATGCTCAATCCTGGGGCTATCCTGCTCAGGAACACTGAGGAGTCAGGCATCAGAACCGAGTTCAGGGAGATTTGCAGTGTTGTTGTAGTTGTATTGGTCCCAGGATACGAGAGAGACAAAGTAAGTGAGAGAATATTTTATTGGACCAGTTTCAATTAATGGAAGAGACAGAGACAAGCTTCTGTGCTACACAGAGCTCTTCTTCAGGTCTGGGAAAGGTAATAAGAGCAAAAGTGGAACAGATTGTTAAGCATAGGAGTTAGCACATTACAAGGGACCATTCAAAATTAAATGGGCCATTAAGACCAGCAGTCATAGGGCAAAGGAGAATTTGTGGGCTACAGATTGTTGTAAAGAGATATAAACCCAGTATCTTTACTAAGTCGTTGATTTTTTTGCTGTCTAGCAAAGTTATGAATTTAAGCTCCTAGGTGTTGTGCAGGTTTCCTTTGAGGATGAGTACTGAGAGGTCAGATATGGAATGATTATTTTCTGTGCTCTCAGTGCTCACCCTGAGGGCATCCAGGCAGAGAGGAGAAGGAGGAAGCAGCCTGATTTGAAATACAGAGGGGTGAAGAATGGGTGTGGGGAATGTTTGCAGGAATTAAGGAGGATGGGAAGCAGAATGGGGGCAGGAAGAAGAGAGACAGTAGCTGGCAGGAGGGGAAAGCAGCAAGAGCCAGGGAAGGCTTGATAATAGAGGCAAGGCAAAGGCAGAGGCTGAAAGATCTGTGCACACGACCCCACAATGAACCCAGGAGTACTGAATTTCTACATTCCTCTGCAGTCAGCAAATTGCTATGAAACACACTGGCAAAGTATGTGTCTCATTTTCCTCTAGTGCCTGATTCATACAGAAGATAACAGTCTATGACTGCCACCAGGCACTCGGTCAGCTCAAGTGGCAGAGATCTGTGCTGTGGGTATAAAAGGCCATGTAGGCTGTGCTAACAGGATATGGCCAGCAGAGTGAGTGCAACCTAGGGGCTGTCAGTCAAGGTGTCCATTCGTTGGATGATCTTTGAGAGTCTGCACATGCCCAGAAAGGACTTCTGGCCTGAGGTGCGCAGGTCTCAGAATCTTGCTTATGGTTATGATTCATGTGAAAGGTACCTGTTTACCTTACACTTTTTGATTTGTTGATTAGTTGTCCTAACAACAGATAAGGCTCTCTGCTGATTGGTTAAGCTGTTTACCTAACAACAGTTCCCTCATGCGGCTCTGTATTGATTGGTCAATTGCCAATATATATATTGTATGTTGTTACCAGTTCTTTGGAGCTATCTGCTGGTCAGATTACCTTACTATGAGTCTGCTCAATGCACAGCTTCAGTGTCTGTCACCTCTAGTCTATAATAAAGAATTTATTAACTACTTACCTGAGTTCCAAGTAAGTCAGTACCAGGATGGACCAGGAGGGTAGCAGGCGGAACCAGAGGACATGGCTACCACCCGGAAGGAAGGAGAGGGAGGTAGCCCCAAACAGTCCAGATGCTGTTGATAACTCAAGGTGTGGATCAATATGAGTCCATGTGATGGAATTTCTGTTTTCAGTTAAAAAAATTAGTAAATTACATTAAAAACCTATTCTAGAAGAAAGTTACGATTGTAAAGTCAAGCATTCAAATGGTAGGAAATGCCTGTGTTAAGGTTGCCCATGAAACCTTAACTTTCCCCTCTTGGGCGGATGGACTATGATATGATCACACACATCTTTCCACAGGACTCATGACTCATTCTGTGAATGGGTAGTTATTCAATATTTCATTGTATACTCCTTAATCAAAATGTAGCCCCAGGCCTGGTTTACTTTACACCATCTGAACACTGCACTGAATATAATTAATTTTCTCCTGGAAGTTATGGTTCTCTCACCACAGTATCAGAATGCATCACAAATATTAATGAATTGATCTTTGCAACACCCTTGAGTGACAAAGTGGTATTATTATTCCCATTTTACAGATGGGGTATGAGGCAAAGGGAGATTAAGGTCAAAATTGTCAAAAGTGTACAGTAATTATGGGTGCTCAACTAGAGATGTCTATGACTGTTTTTTCAGAATATTTAGCATTTTTATAGCACTTTATATGTTCAAAGCACAGCTCCTCCCCCAGCTTCAGTAACAGTCATGAGCACTGAGTGTACCAACTCCTCCCCCACCCTCCCAGCGCTTCCCCAGTGCCACAAACAGCTGATTTGTGGCATTCAGGAAGCTCCAGGAGGGAGGGGGAGGAGCGGGGATGGGGCGCACTTGGGGGAGAAGGCGGGGAAGAGGCAGGGCGGTGGCTTGGGGGAAGGGGTGGAATGGGGGCGGGGCAGGGGTGGGAAGGGGTGGAGTAGGGGCGGAGCCTGGGGCGGAAGGGGGGGTGTCAAGCACAGGCAACTTCAATTCTAGCATTTCTTAATTGGAGTGCTTGACTTTGCAACCATAATATTCTATTAACACAGTTTACTAACAAAATGTAATAGAGCTAGAGATTATTAGTGTTCTGTAGGGGCAAGGAGACTGGGACTCTTACGACTTAGCTACCTACACTTACACTGAAATGGAATGCAACAATATCATGCAATTTGCCCCGCTTCCCTGGGAGGCAAATATTACCTCAAACTCTTGCTTCAAGTTACTTTTATTTAATGTTTTTTTTCCCCTGTCTGCTCCACTGTCGTAGTGGAAATTATCTACTACAGAAGCTTCAACAGTGACAGGATCCTGCCTAAGCAATGGTTTACTTTGTGCTTCTTTCCTGTGTGATCTCAGGTGTCAGAACGTGCTCTGCATTTCACACTTGTGAAGAGCCTCTTCCCCTGCATCTTCTTGAGAATCACTGAAGGTGACCAAAATCCTACCACAGGGGAATTGAAATATCTTAGAAAACAGATACAAAAGATGCATGCAACTATTTACGATTTCCCAGTGAAACAGATTCTCATGAGAGTGCTGTCCAAATCCAAATATTGTACAGACTTGTGCTGTGTAGTCTACACAGTTCTGCCAGCATACTTCAACCACCACACAAATCCCCAGCTAGTCCAGCCTTAAAACCATCATTAACATGTTATAGAAAAGTTACTTACTTGTACAGTAACTGGAGTTTGAGAGTTGTTGTCTATCTGTATATTCCACTCTTGGTGTGCATGCACCCCATATGCTTGAGACTTGGGTGTTTTGGCCAGCGTTGTTTGTTTGGGCCACACGTGTGCCCTGGTTGCCCTCCTGCTCCTGTATCAAAACTACAAAGGGCAGTGTGGTCGCAACTGCCACTCAGTTCCTTCTTCACCACAGAATCCAGGTACGTAGTAGGACTCCAAAGTAAGGGGGAAAGAGGACAAGTCATAGAATATAAATATGGGCAATACATCTTGACAAACTCCAACTACTCTCCAAGTAAGTAACTTCTCTCTTCTTCAAGTACTTGTCCTTATGTATATTCCACTCTTGGCAACTCACTGATCTAAAATAAGAAGTTGGGTGCTCAGACTCTATCTAAAAAGAGATTGCAATACAGCTCTCCAAAGGAAGCATCTGCTCTGGATGCTTCCACCAAGAAGTAGTGCTTGGAAAAGGTGCGTATGGCCACCCAAGGGTCTGCTTTGCAGATGTCTAGAATGGGAATGCTTCTCAAGGAAGCAGCAGAGGTTGCTTGTGCCCTAGTGGAATGGGTTCCAATATGATCTGGAGGATGTAATCTAGCTGACTCATAACAGAGTATAATGCACCCCAAAATCGATTTTAACAGTCTTTGGGCAGAAACTGGTTGGCCTTCATCTTCTCAGCAAAAGACAAAGATAACCTTGGAGACGCTCTAAAGGGTTTAGTTCTTTGCAAGTAAAAAACCAGGGCCCTCTGACCATCAAATGTGTGTAATCTTGATCCTCCATTATTAGAATGTGGTTTGGGAAAAAATACTGTTAGATAAATAGTCTGATTCAAATGGAATCAGATATTTTTGGTAGGAATTTTGGGTGTGGTCTGAGACACACCTTATCAGTATGAAAGGCTGGATATGGAGGTCCTGCCATGAGTGTATCTCCCCAATTCTCCTAGATGAAGTAATAGCTTCTAGAAAGAAGGTTTTAATGGTTAAGTGTTACAAAGAACATATTGCTAGGGATTCAAAAGTGGGCCCATCAATCTTGACAACACTATTTTAAGGTCAGGAGGGAGGGGACCAAGTTCTCTTATTAGTGGAAACATCCGTATTAGGCCTTAAAGAACCTAGAGCTAGTGGGGTAAATTGTATTGTCTCCTAAGGAGGGTGGTATGCACTGATGGCTGCCAGGCATATCTTAACTGAACCAGTGGAAAGTCCAGAGGTCTTCGGACAGTAAATAGTCTTCATGGCACAGAATTGGTGTTTTTCTCACCAAACTGTAAATCTCTTATTTAGCTGCATAGGTTTGGCTGGTGGAATCTTTCCTATTATTATCAAAATGTTCTGGACTTGTGAAGTTCATGATCTCCCTAGACACCCATCCAGAAGTCATGCTGTGAGATGGAGGGAGGATGGATTCAAATGCAATGTGATCCCATCCTCCTGGGATATCAAGTCTGGGATTACAGGTAAGACCTTTGGGGAGGACATTAAAATAACCTCATCAAATCCTGGCACCTCATCAAATGAGTGGGTGCATACATAAACGTCGTGGGACCACTGAATAAGGAATAAATCTGAGAGGGATCCTGTGCTGCACTTGGCTCGGGAACAGAAAGTTTGACACGTGTTTGTCTCAAACAGGTCTGATGGATGACCCCAGACTCTGAAAATTGTGGAAACCATGGAGTCTTTTTGTCCACTCGTAGTCTGGTAACAAGTGTCTGCTCAAAGGTTTTTGCCAGTGTATACTACAGGCCTGGGAAGTGAATTGTTGTTAAGAGATACTAGATGATGACTGCACTAATTCCATAATCTAATCACCCCCAGGCACAGTGGGGAATGAATGTGCTTCCTCTTACATGTTTATATAAAAGATTTTTAACAGTGAGCGTAATTAACCATTGGAACAGTTTACAAAGGGTCGTGGTCTCCATCAATGGAAATTTTAAATCAAGACTCAACAGCCAGACTACAGAGAATTCTTTCCCATGGGTAACTCATGGGTAATCCTTCCTATCTAGTGTCCCATCATCACCAGCCATTGAAGGTATTTGCTAACTGCAGTAATGGATAGGCTATTTGCAACCTCATCATATCACCTGCTCCATAAACATATCAAGCTCAATCCTAAAACAAGGTAGGCTTTTTGCCCCCACTACCATAGGTGCTGACTCCATGAGTGTTCCAGGACTGGAGAACCCATGGAATAAAATTAGCTTCCACTGGCAGCAATCCAGCTCCCTCCCTGCTCCCCAGTGCCTCCTGTCTGCTAGTGGCCCTGCCCATCAATTCCTTCCCCTCCCTCCCAGTGCCTACTGCCAACCATAATCAGCTGTTTCGCAGCATAGAATCATAGGACTGGAAGGGACCTGGAGATGTCATCTAGTCCAGTCCCCTGCATTGGTGGCAGTACCAAGCACCATCTAGACCATTCCTGACAGGCATTGGTCTAACCTGCCCTTAAAGATATCCAATGATGGAGATGCCACAAGCTCCCTAGGCAATTTATTCCAGTGCTTAACCACCCTGACAGTTAGGAAGTTTTTCCTAATGTCCAACCTAAACCTGCCTTGCTGCAGTTTAAGCCCATTGCTTCTTGTTCTATTACCGAGGTTAAGGAGACTAATGTTTCTCCTTCCTCCTTGTAACAACCTTTCAGATACTTGAAGACTGTTATCATGTCCCCTCTCAGTCTTCTCTTCTCCAGACTAAACAAACCCAGTTCTTTCAATCTTTCCTCATAGGTCATGTTTTCTAGACCTTTAGTCATTTTTGTTGCTCTTCTCTGGACTTTCTCCAATTTGTCCACATCCTTCCTGAAATGTGGTGCCCAGAACTGGACACAATACTCTAGTTGAGGCCTAATCAGCGTGGAGTAGAGCGGGAGAATAACTTCTCGTGTCTCGCTTACAACACTCCTGCTAATACATCCCAGAACGATGTTTGCTTTTTTTGCAACAGCGTTACACTGTTGACTCATATTTAGCTTGTGGTCCACTATGATCCCTAGATCCCTTTCTGCGGTACTCCTTCCTAGGTAGTCATTTCCCATTTTGTATGTGTGTAACTGATTGTTCCTTCCTAAGTGGAGTACATTGCATTTGTCCTTATTGAATTTCATCCTATTTTCCTCAGACCATTTCTCAAGTTTGTGAAGATCATTTTTAAATTCTCATCCTATCCTCCAAAGCACTTGCAACCTCTCCCAGCTTCATATCATCTGCAAACTTTATAAGGGTACTCTCTATGCCATCATCTAAATCATTGATGAAGAAATTGAAAAGAACCAGACCCAGAACTGATGCCATGCAGGAGACCGAGGGTGGGGTGGGGAGGGCAGGAAGGAGCAGTGACAGGGCAGGCTCAGGGAAGGGGGCAGAACTGGGCAGGACGAGGCAGGGTGGGGGTGGGGACTTGGGGGAAGGGGGCAGAGCCTAGGGTTGAGCAGCCCCTGGATCTGGACGAAGCTGGTGCCTATGCCCACTATTTCCCTTAGAAGGCTGTTCCAGAATTCATTCCTCTGTTGGAGAGCAATCATACCTCCCCTCAGCCTTCATTTTATTAGGCTAAACAAGCCAAAAATCCTTAAGTCTCTTCTTGTAAGAGTTTCTCCATTCCTCTGATCATCCTAGCAGCCTCTGTCTGCACCTGTTCCAGTTTGAAATCATCTTTGTTAAACATGGGAGGCTAGAATTGCACCCAGTACTCCAGGATAAGGTCTCGTCAGTGGCTTGTACAATGATAATAACACTTCCCAAGTTCCCTATCTCTACTGGAAGTGCCTTGCCTGACACATCCAAGGACTGAAGTGGCCTTTTTCATAGCTGCATCACATTGGCAGCTCAGTCATCTTGTGATTGACCAATA
>NW_023260513.1:3161504-3184528 GCF_013100865.1 Trachemys scripta elegans
TGGCGCTCATGGCAGCCGGAGTCGCACAGGCTGGACGGCAGTTCAGGCTGCCCGGCCGCTGGAGAGCCGGAGCGTCATCCCCGGAGCTGAGCCCGGCTGCGGCGGCGAGAGGGGCTCAGCTCCGGGGGATGATGCTCCGGCTCTCCAGCGGCCGGGCAGCCTGACCTGCAGCCCAGCCTGGGGGTGAGGAGCCGGGGAGGGGGGAGGGAAGTGGGGCCGGGATGCAGGGAGGGGGGAGGGGTCCTGCTGCCGCTGCTGCTCTGAGTCTCCCCAGGGCGGCGCGGCGTTTCCCCGCCCGAGGGGCTGTGCAGGCGCCGCCGGGCTGGGCAGGGGGCACGGATCCCGGCTCGCGCGCTGACAGGGCGAGTGGCTGGGCAGCCCGAGCTGCCAGGGAGCTGCCGCCGCCCCCTCCTGCCCCGGCCCCTGGACCCAGCCCGCCTCGCACCTCCCCCGCCTCAGCCCCGCACTGCCTGCCCTGGGTGGGGAGAGGCAGAGCCGGCTCCGAGCGGGGCAGTGGGGGATACTGCCCTGCCGGGGGATCCCTGCGGCTCAGGCACCTGGGGGTCAGTGTCCGTCCTCTTGGCTCTACCTGCACAGGGCTGGGGAAGCAGCTGTCAGTACCTGCCCCTCTCAGCCCTTGCACCCCCCATCCCGCTCGCAGCCCCCCCACTTGTACCTCCCTCCATCGCTCCTTCGCTCCACCCCTTCCCCTTGTACGCTCCCTTCACCCGCACCTCTCCCCTTGTACCCTCCCTGCACCCCCTTCCCCTGCACCTCTTCTCCTTGTACTCTCCCTTCACCCGCACCTCTCCCCTTGTACCCTCCCCCAGCCCTCTCCTCCCGCACCTCCCCCTTCCCCTGCACCTCTTCTCCCGCAACCCTCCTGATACCCCCTCTCCTCCTACACCCTCCTCCGCGAGTACATCACACCCCGCTTCTCTGCCAGTGTAGAGCCCCCAAGCACCCCCACACCCACTCCTCTGCCTGAACCCTCTTTACTAGCTCCCCATCCCTTTCTGCGTACAAGGTTGGAGGATTACTCTCTATGCCTTCCATGTGCATTTGGAGCACTAAAGATGGGGTTGCGGGGAACGGGGAAGGGTGAGATTTATACTAAAGTGGAATAAAAATAGGAGAAACAGTTTGATCCCCACTGCAAGTGTAAACGAGGATTGCTGTGGAGAATGAGGAGGTCATGTTTGGGTGGGGGGGAGCCCAGGGCTGGGGTGGGGGGCAGCCAAATTTTTTTTTGCTTGGGGCGGCAAAAAACCTAGAGCCGGCCCTGTCTTTAAGGGGCTTGTTGCTTCTTGTTTTGGGCGTCCTGCTTGAAGTGGCTTATTGATTGTTGCTTGTTTTGAGCTTCCAAAGGAGCGGCTGCTGCATTTTTTGTAAATTTCCCTCCGGAGAGCATGATTGGCTCCCGGTTGCACAATCCCTCTAACCAAAGGAAGGATCTGGAGGAGACTGACAGACTCCAGGGCCAATGGGGAGGCCAACGCTCCAGGTCAGCCGAATTGACAGGGCACTACAGGCCAATGAGGGAAGGGATTCAGGGAACCACGAGCCCGGGAGTGGGAGAACGGACACTTACTCCATGCGCTTTGGATGATCCCCCTCTCAGCACCAAGCTGCCATGTACCCACTCTCTCCTCCATGCCTCCCTTCAACATGCACGTCTTCCTTCAAACCCCGATCTTCCCGCCATTCCTCTCACTCCCCTCCCAACACATGCTTCAAAACAATTAGGGAACTAACCAGACACTGCGCCTCACTCTGATGTTCAGGGATGTGGCTTTCTATTGCCTTCTTTCCATCTCCCCGCATTGGCATGGTGCCTACCTACTGTAAACTCTTTGGAGGCCTTTCTAAAGAGCCTGGCATGTCGATGCTGTACTGACAGCCTTCATGTGCCTTAGCAGCTGTGAGGGGAGGGCTGCCCGCGGTGCAGAGGAAGGCTCAGAGTTCCCTTTCTGCTGCACTATGGGCGGTTTCGTCCTTTCAGAACCATTAGTTTCAAAGGAACCTGATCTGTGGGAAGCTCTGATCAGTGCCCTTGGCAGGTTTCTAAATACAACAAGAAGGGACCAGTTTACTTCCCCCTCACACACACACACCCCGCCTTTTAAATTAACAGCATAGCGCTTTCCGTCCGGGGGAGGGGCAGATTGAGGAGCGAGCCCTTGGTTGGGAGCCTGGGGGGAGGGGCTGGAGAGGCGTGATTGTGGTTGGGAAACTGGGGGGGAGGGGCAGAGCGGAGACGAGAAGAGGCAGCGGAAAAGGGGAAGTGGAACCAGGAGCTCGCGGTGGCCGGCCGGGGGGATGGGGGAGGGAGAGCTCAAGTTTTGGGGCGGCTTGGGCTTGTTTTTGAAAGGCAGGGTTGCATCTTTATCTTATGAGACTTGGCAACTTTATGTATATTTCAGTCCAGCAGCAAGCACACCACAACAAACACAAACACACACACAACAGATAACAAAGGGATGCAGCAGATTTTCCATGTTTAAATCAAGACTGGATGCTTAAATCACCGGGTGAAACTCTCAGGTCTGCGTTATGCACAAGGTCAGACAAGACTAACACAATGGTGCCTAGTGGCCTTAACATCTACGACTGCCTTCATGCCCTTTGATATCCACTGAGAGAAGCTGCCCAGGGGGTCGGAGGCTTCTTTGAGACTTGAAAACAGAGGAGTCCCACTGCCAGGGGGGTGGAATCAATCACCCAGGGGCCTAGCTCTGAGGCATGTTTCTAGGCCCTTGCTGGGGATTGTGGTGCCCGCACTGAAGAACGCTGTATGTGCTACGTACGGATTCTGTGGGGATCTGGTGAAGGCCAGTACAGAACATTTTCCCCTTTTACACTGAAGTCCCCAAATGGAGACTGTAAAATTCAGAATTCTGCTGCTGCTGATGCCCCACTCTGCGGCCCTTACTCTCCTTTTCACGCCTTTCCTGCTAACTCCATTGGTTAGTCTGTAGGATGAGCTCATGGGCAATACCAGTTACACTGGTGGCAGGAGCTTGTCTGAAGGACAGCCGGAGCTCTGCAAGGCGTCTGCAACCCTAGCTCCACTCATAGGGCCTACACAGCCGGCCAGCACAGCCCACCAGCCATATTGGAGCCTTGTGCATTATTGCCTCTCCAGACAGCCATCAAGAAAACCTACAGTTGCGGATACAGACTAACACGGCTGTTACTCTGAAACCTGTCACAGTTGCTAGTATAACGCAACAAGTTTCTGTATTGCATCAGGCGTCACCATGTTGCAATGCTGTAAAACTCCATTGTGTCAGCATTATCCGTTCCCCATTGCAGGAGAGGCCCAGAGGGTGGGGAGTGTCTGCAGCAGAGGAGATGATGATTGTCTGTGAAAGGGCAACGAAATGGTTCTCCTGTGGCACTGCAGCATTTTAACGTCGGCAAACGCTAGCTCACCCAAGGGCGCTGTTAGTTCTCTGAGTCCGTACAGAGCTGTCTCCAGCCCGTCCCATAGGAGAGCCAGGCACTCACATGGCTGTAGGAGAGCCAGGCTGGCCCCGAGCTGCAACCCGGGCCGGAGGGAGACGCCATTTTGGGACAGGTGAGTGCACTAAACTGATCAGCCGGCAACCCACACACAGCCCATGGACTGTGCCCTCACCCCCTGCACCCCAGCGCATGCACACAGCGCCCAGTTCTATCCTACTATTCGCTAGAAGCAGAAACAGCGGGAGTTACCCTAGAACCCGCCCCCCAGCATGTACTGGGGGTGATGCAGACCTCCCCTCGCAGCGTGTCACCTCCCTCCCCGTGTCCCTTCTCTCCCCCAGCTCCCTCCTCCCCACCCCATTTCCCCTGCACCCTGGGATGGGTCTCTAAGTCTTTGACCCACCTGTCTCCCCCCATCCCCTCCCGTCTTCCCCCATCCCCTCCCCACATTATCTCCCTTCCCCAGGCCAGTCTATGGGGCTGGGTCTCTCCCCTCTCCTCATGGCCCCAGAAATCAGACACTCACTGGCAGGGCCGGCTCTGGCTTTTTGCAGCCCCAGGCAAAAAAGCCTACAGCCCCTCCCCCCCAGCGGGGAGCGCGGCAGGGGACGGCGCCGAGCCCGGCTGCAGCCCCGCTCTCCCCGACCGGCCGGAGCGCCGGCGGGAGGGCGGCGAGCCCGGCCGCGGCCCTGCTTCCCCTGGCCGGCCAGCCGGAGCTCCGGGGGGAGGGCGGCGAGCCCGGCTGCGGCCCCGCTCTCCCCGGGCGGGCGGAGCACCGGGGGGAGGGCAGCGAGCCCGGCCGCAGCCACGCTCTCCCCGGCTGGCCGGAGCCAGGGCCAGCTCCAGGCACCAGCCCTCCAAACATGTGCTTGGGGCAGCACCTGGAGAGGGGTGGCGCTCACCCGGGGAGAGCGGGGCCACGGCCAGGCTCGCCGCCCTCCCCCGGCGCTCTGGCCACCGGGGAGAGCGGAGCCACGGCGGGCTCGCTGCCCTCCCCCCGGCACTCCAGCCAGGGCCGGCTCTAGTTTTTTTGCCGCCCCAAGCAAAAAAATTTTTGGCTGCCCCCCACCCCAGCCCTGGGCTCTCCCCCCCACCAGTGCCCTCCCCCACCCATACCCTCTGCCGCCCCAGCCCTGGGCTCTCCCTCCCCAAACGTGACCTCCTCGTTCACCACGGCAATCCCCGTTTACAGTTGCAGTGGGGATCAAACCGTTTCTCCTATTTTTATTTCACTTTAGTATAAATCTCGCCCCCCTATTCCCCGCAACCCCATCTTTAGTGCTCCAAATCCACATGGAAGGCATAGAGACTAACCCTCAAACCTTGTACCCGGAAAGGGATGGGGAGCTAGTAAAGAGGGTTCAGGCAGAGGAGCGGGTGTGGGGGTGCTTGGGGGCTCTACACTGGTGGAGAGGCGGGGTGTGATGTACTCGCGGAGGGTGGAGGAGGAGAGGGGGTATCAGGAGGGTTGCGGGAGAAGAGGTGCAGGGGAAGGCGGAGGTGTGGGAGGGTACAAGGGGAGAGGTGTGGGTGAAGGGAGAGTACAAGGGGAAGGGGTGCAGCAAAGGAGCGATGGGCGAGGTACAAGTGGAGGGGCTGGAGGTGAGGGAAGGGGAGAGGGCTGGCCCAGGGAGGGAGCGAGGGGGAGAGGGGATGTCTGGAGGGAGGGAAGGAGGAAGAGGGGTGTCCCGGGGGGGAGGGAGGGAGAGGGACTCACCCAAAGCACCTTGGGATCTATGGATGACTGGCTGTGTATAAGTGCAAAGAATGGATAATCCATTAGTGTTCGCAATGACCTTACAACTTCTTGGAGTCACATAAAACACAATTCTGCTCTTGGTTAAGGAGGCAAGTGTCTGTGTAACGCTGACACCTAGTGGAGACTCTCGGCATTAATACAAACTATTTCCGTATTACACCCTAGATATCGTTAGTTACCATCCTTATCCTTGTACATTGAACAAAACATCCTCATTCACTATCCTGCCATCCCCTCGTTATCTCTGAGAGGTCGGGATGTTCCTGGACCATCTCAGGGATGTGTTTACATAGTTACTTGAGAACGCTTGTCACTTCTGCACCATCCTCTCAGGTCAGAAATGTGCTAACTTGGTTAGCTGACACTTACTGTGTTACTATTCTGCCAAGGCCTATTCTGGATTGTACGTAGCTCCAGCCAGGCTAGATTATGACTAAAACAGTGTGTAGGGAGCAGTGCTGGGGTCACTCTCCTGACTTAGCATTAATAAGAGCAATGGTGAGATTCCGCCCACCAATCCGTGCTTCTCCAAATTATTAGTAATTTGGGGGATAAAATTACTTTATGCTCAACACCTTAAAACAGCCCTTTCATTGCATCCAAAAACACCACAGAACTCCTTCCAATGGATTATTTGACTTGATCCTCAGGAGATGGGTCTGTGACAGGAGTGGGTGGGTGAGGTTCTATGGCCTGCGATGTGCAGGGGGTCAGACTAGACGATCATGATGGTCCCTTCTGACCTTAAAGTCTGAGCTTTGCTGAACAACTTTCCGTTACTTCCTTTGCAGGAACGTTCCTGGGGCCTATGGACAGACTCTCACTGAGCACTGACTGATCAGATAAGTATTATCCAGTCACTCTCCTCTCGCTCAAACAAACTCTAATCCCAGTCTTGGTTCTCTGTAGGTACCATGGATTCTTTAGAGGATTTTTCTGCTCTCTCCCCTCAGGTTCAACTCAGAGACCAGCTCATCATTCGTCCCAGGAAATGACAATCAGTTTATTTGACTACTGGGGAGGATTAGGCTGCCCATAGTCTGCTGGGATATCTGATAGCTTGGAAGGGGTCAGGAGTCTCAGAAACAGGCATGAATCAGGTGAGTGGCTTCCCTTCTGAATGACCCCAGGGGATTCAGGCCTGGCTGCTCTGGTGAAGGTTGCAAACCAGTTTACTTTGTAGCTTCCCTGTTCTCGGAAGCTCCTGAGTTTGTTGATTTCCCAGAGCTGGGAGGGAGCAAGGCCCAGATTCTCAAAGGTATTTAGGTGCCTAATCCAAAATCTGGAGGGCTGTTTTAGTCTGATCCCAGCAGTGGGCCTGCCTAGTAGATGGAGAGGTGGCCTCCAGTTGTAAGGAGGTTCTCTGGCTATGGGCTCCTCTCTCCATGAGTAGCTGAGAGCATGATGGGAAGCTACAGCTGGTCTTACGGTTCAAGTGTTCTCAGCCTAGGAGGGTTGTGAATGGGTGTCAAACAGCTACATTCGTACCTCCCTAATTGAGACTGGAGTCCCAGCGAGATGGCAGGTCTCGAGGGTAGGGGGCCCTGGCAAGGAAAAAGTTGTAGACCTGTCATGGTTATAACTGTGAATCTGTCCAAGTACTGAGACCGGGAGTGAGTGGGATTGATGAGAGCCCGATTAAGGCATAAACATTATTGACCTTGACCAGGGCTCTGGCTCCTACCTGGAGTCATGTGATTACCTCAGACTGTTTTGTTGTTGTTTGTTTGTTTTTTTGTTTGAAAAGTTTTGAGTCCTTGGGAAAAAAAGACTGGAACTGTGACTTGACTGTAAGCAACACAGAAACATCTGCCTGAGTCTGCAGAGAGCCTGAGACCATTCTCTGAAATGGGAGGAGCTGCTCCATGCATCTCAATGGAGTGTTAACCCCAAAACCATCAAGACACTCCAGTAAAGGACTCTGCATGTGGCAGGAGGAGAAGAATGCAGTGGGCCCAGTTCCCCTGCCCTCACCCAAGTAAAGACACCAGTCCCGCACCATCTCCTTGCCCCCTTCACTCCCCTGCATCTTGGGAAGCAGGTGGAGTGCAGACCCTGGAGTGGGAATTGTGGATTTATGTGAACGCTGCAACTAAGGGGAGATGCTGGGAAGAGGACTGTGTGCGAGGAAGGGCTTGTGTTATTTTGTTTGGATTCTCACTTACCCCGGAGGAGGGAGGACACTTGTTGGCATGGTGACTATGGAGAGCTATACTGAAGTTTCTACCCAACTGCTGAGGGGAAACTGAGGCATGGCCAGAGGTAAACTGAGGAACAGACGCACTGGATGCCAGGCCAGGTAAGGGCCTCTTACAGAACCCATTCTTTGGTAACTTGTGGCTGTTTGGAGTTTTTGATGCTTTGGAAGGTGGTGGTGGTGATTTTTGTTACCTAAAGCTATTTGTAGCATGAAGCTCTGAGTTCATATGTGGTTGTTCAAGTTCATACCACACCATCCCCGTGGTACCTGAGTGCTGTCCAGTCCTCTAGAGGTGTGACTAGCATCAGTCGCTCATGCTTCTGTTTTAGGGGTTTGTATTGCTGCCCTTCCCCCACAATATCTGAGTGTCCTCCATTGTAGCTCAATGTATAGATTACATATATATTTGATTACTTAAGAATCCTCAGTCATCACTTTGAGGTTGACAGATTCTTGTCCCAGTATTATTCAAATTATTGTATACTTGGGAACCCCGATGTGCGCACTTGCAACACTCACACTATAGGAACTCTTCTATGTTTCCAAATAGTTCATTAATACATTTAGCACAGTCACAAACACCCCAACTCAGTAAGGTAGGTAGAGGCATGACAGAGATCCCATATACTCACACCATCCCTTGTAGAACAACCTGAAATGTTAGCCGTCGTCTTCCTCATCACCATCACTTTCCCCCTCATCATCAGTGGTCACCATTCTGGCACCTCCCAAGGACGACATCTCCTTCTCCTACTGCCCCTAGGCTGGGATGCCACTTTTATAATATGATACGCTGACGCCCCTTTGTTTGATGCATATTTAGTAGGGGTTTTCCCCATTTTCCATATTTGTATATCCTCACCTTACTAATATTGGAGTATCCTTCTCCTATAGATTAGAATATCAGTGATTTCAAGTTATTATCATATATGTCAGTTTCTTACCATGGCCCTCTTGTAGCTGGGTCATGTTCCTGTGGTCAGCAATTCCCCTTTAAACACTCTATTTTCAGCTCCCTAATGTTTGGAGTTTTCCATTGGGCTGTTTATCTGTTCATACGTCTCACGCCTACTGCTAACGTGCTGAAGGATACGAGCCTGTAAGGCCCTTGCATTCATCATCATCATGTTCCCATGATGCCTCTGGCGTTTAGGGCAGCAACGAAGCTTCTCCACTTCTATCTGTTTCTTATTCCCCAGCTGTGCCCCAGGTTTTTCAGCTCAGCTTCCACAGCTCTTTGCCATGTTGTTTTCAGGCAGCCTCATTTTCGCTTGCCTTCAGGTGTCCATCTTATTGCTACTCTGGTGTTGGAATCAGTTTCCCTCTGACGCACATGGCCAATCCATCTCCTCCTGGCAATGATGGTGCTTATATCCTCTTGGCTGCATTGCGTGAATAGATCTTGGTTTGAAATTGTTCTGGGCCAAAAGATACGGAGGATTTTTCTGAGGCAGGTTGTCTGGAATGAAGACAGTTTGGACGCGTCATACTTTCTCATTCCCCAGCATTCTGCACTATAAAGTAGTGTGAAAGTACGCAGCTCTGATAAATCTTGAGTTTGGTTTTGATGATTTCCAGGCTGTATTTAAGCTCCTACAGGTGTTTCTGGATTTACTGATTTTGTTGCGGATGTCCTGGCTTGTTCCATCATCCAGACTGATGGTGCTGCCCAAGTATGTGAATGTTTCTATGTTGGGGAGAACATAATCCCCTATCCATACTGGTGATGGTGAGGCAATATTAAAGGTCATGATATTTCATAGAATCATAGAACTGGAAGGGACCTCGAGAGGTCATCTGGTCCAGTCCCCTGCACTCATGGCAGGACCAAACACCATCTAGACCAGTGCTTCTCAAGCTATCTGATGTGGGGGACCGGCAATTTTTTTTCCAATGTGCCAGGGACCAGTGCTATATTATTATCCTATTTGATGCTATTATGAGGAAACTCGCCGCGGACCACCACTTTGAAAAGCACTGATCTAGACCAACCCTGACAGGTGTTTGTCTAACCTACCCTGAAAGATATCCAATGTTCTTAAAAATATCCAATGATGGAGATTCCACAATCTCCCTAGGCAATTTATTCCAGTGCTTAACCATCCTAACAATTAGGACATTTTTCCTAATGTCCAACCTAAACCACCCTTGCTGCAGTTTAAGCCCATGGCTTCTTGTCCTATCATCAGAGATTAAGGAGAATAATGTTTCTCCTTCCTCCTTATAACAACCTTTCAGGTACTTGAAGACTGTTATCATGTCACCTCTCAGTTTTCTCTTCTCCAGACTAAACAAACCCACTCCTTTCAATCTTCCCTCATAGGTCATGTTTTTTAGACTTTGAACCATTTTTGTTGCTCTTCACTGGACTTTCTCCAATTTGTCCACATCCTTCCTGAAATGTGGTGCCCAGAACTGGACACAATACTCCAGTTGAGGCTTAACCAGCGTGGAGTAGAGCGGGAGAATTACGTCTCGTGTCTTGCTTACAACACTCCTGCTAATACATCCCAGAATTATGTTTGCTTTTTTTGCAACAGTGTTACACTGTTGACTCATATTTAGCTTGTGGTCCACTATGACCCCCAGATCCCTTTCCACAGTTCTCCTTTCTAGGCAGTCATTTCCCATTTTGTATGTGTGTAACTGATTGCCCCTTCCTAAGTGAAGTACTTTGCATTTGTCCTTATTGAATTTCATCCTATTTTCCTCAGACCATTTCTCAAGTTTGTCCAGATCATTTTGAATTTTCATCCTATCCTCCAAAGCACCTGCAACCCCTCCCAGCTTGGTATCATCCACAAACTTTCTAAATGTACTCTCCATGCCATGGTCTAAATCACTGAGGAAGATATTGAACAGAACTGGACCCAGAACTGATCCCTGCGGGACCCCACTCATTATGCTCTTCCAGCATGACTGTGTACCACTGATAACTACTCTCTGGGAACGGTTATCCAACCAGTTATGCACCCACCTTATAGTAGCTCCATCCAGGTTGTATTTCCCTAGTTTGTTAATGAGAAGGTCCAGTGAGACCATATCAAAAATCTTACTAAAGTCTAGATATACCACATCTACCGCTGCTCTCGCTGACACCCAGGATGTGTAAGCGGTAGTGTCTCATCTCTGCTGTGACCTGAGCTAGCTTCCCTCTTTCGTACATTGTCTGTACATTCCAAAAACCAAGTCTGTATTTTGCCTTAGTGTGGAGCACTTCAGTCTTCATGCCGGTGGCTTCCTTTCTGCTTTCACCACTGATAGTCATACAGGTCTTTGACTCCTGAAGGCCATCACACACAGTTACGGTCGATTTCTTCATTGCTGTTTCTGTAACGTATTTTGTTTTTTTATGGGACAGAGTTGTTAGCCCTGTGCCTAACCTCCAACCTGGAGGACCAGCGTGTCTGTTTTGTCTGGCCCCTCCCCCACAGACCAATCCAGCATGGTTGAGCCTGCCAGGAGCAAAAAGCCCCCGCCGACACAGACTTTGGGGATTGTTAGAGCACGCAAGCTGTCCCATCTTTACAAGGCACGGACATGAGAGGACACCTTGCATTACTACTGACTATAATGCAAAGCAGTGAATATAATAAAGGCAAGCTAGCCCTGTTGTGTATTTGGCTGTCATGGTAATAGAACCCTGTTGTTGCTATTGGCAACTGAGTTAGATTATTAGGGGATAGCCCAGCCAGTTTTGGCTGCTTTTTGGTTAGTTCAGTGTGTGGCAATAAATGGCTGTTTTGAAGGTTTACAGCTCTCTGTGTCTCCAGTGATTCCTTCCTAAAGCTGTTGCCCCAAGGATATAACAACGTGGAGATGAGGATGGGATCTCTGGGCTGCCCCAGCAACAGAAGGAAGTAGAGGTCAAGGTACAAAAAACCCCCTTTTTGCTGCTGGAAGGGGGTGAGAACTGGCTTGTTTGCACTGACTGTGCAAACCGAAACTAAAAGCATGACTGCACTTACAGGGCCACTGGAACCTTTTGAGGAGACTATAGTGCAATGGCATGTGTATACTGAGAGTTTTGAGCTTTTTGTTATTAAATGACATTACAGAAGAGAAGAAGGTGCCAATATTTTAAAGTGTTGTAGGGCCTAAAACCTACTCCCTGCTACACAGCTTACTACACCTTGTTAAGCCTGAGACCAAATCTTACAGCGACATTGTGGAAATCCCGGGGTCCCATTTTTCTCCAAAACCACTGGTAATTGCTGAAAGATACAGGTTCCACAAAGAGACTAGAAAGAAGACGAAACAGTTGTACAATTTGTAGCAACTTTGAGAAAGCTAGCAGAACACTGAATTTAAGGAGATGTTAAAGGATGCCCTACGTGACAGGTTAGTGTGTGGCCTGCACAGTGAAGCTATACGGAAGCGCCTATTGACAGAGGCTCAGCTTACCTTACAGAAGGCCATTGATATTGCTGTCTCCATGGAACTGGCAACAAAGGAGGCGCAATACATCGGTGCATCCCCTAGGGTGCATAAGGTGTCGCAAGAACCTACCCACAAAACTGTGCAGAGTCAGGAATGTTACCGCTGTGGTAACCCAGGTCACCAGGCATCTGAATGCTGGTGTAAGGACCTGGTGTGTCGACATTGTGGCAAAAAGGGACACATTGAGTGTGCCTGTAAACAAAAGAAAAAGAGGCCTGTGGTCTGGCCGACCAAAAAGGGAAATCTGCATACCCTAGAGCAGACCCAGGATAATCAAGGAGACACCTCCTCACAAGAAGAAGAGCCACTGCACATTTTGTCTTTGGCAGTGGGCTCACATGAATACTGGGTAACCCCGTTGTTGGACGGCAAATCTATACGCATGGAACTGGACTCCGGTGCAGCCGTCTCGCTGGTCTCCGAGACTGTGTATAAAGAAAAGCTACAGCATCTTCCGCTTAAGGCAACATAAACTGTTCAGAAGACGTATACGGAAGAAGCTGTGCCCATGTTGGGCACTACTGATGTTAAGGTGGAGCTAAATGGACAGGCTGCTAAATTGCCACTGTTTGTGGTGAAAGGTAATTACCCAGCCTTAATGGGTAGGTCTTGGCTTGGGAAGATCCAGCTGAACTGGGCAGAAATGCACCAAATGACTAAAGAAGAAACCGGTCTGACTACTATACTAAGGAAACATGCTGCTGTTTTTGGAGAGGATCTGGGAAGTATGAAGGGAATCACTGTGACATTGAACATTAAACATGACAGTCAACCAAAATATCTGAAAGCCAGAACTGTGCAATATGCCATCAGACCGAAGGTTGAAGCAGACCTGGAGTGCCTGGTCACAAATGGAGTCCTAATACCAGTTACCCATAGCCCATGGGCAACTCCTATCGTTCCAATAGTGAAGTATGATGGCTCCCTCCAGATTTGCAGTGATTTTAAAGTCACTGTCAACCCAGTGTTGTGTGCAGAGTAATACCCGCTTCCCCGCATCGATGACCTCTTCACAGGCCTGGCTGGGGGACAAAAGTTCAGTAAGATTGATCTAAGTCAAGCGTATTTACAGATGCACGTTGATGAAAAGTCCCAAGAGCTGTTGATTATTGTGATGCATAAAGGGCTTTATCGATACTGTTGTCTACCCTTTGGAATAACGTCTGCTCCCGCCCTGTTCCAGAGAGCTATGGACAGATCTTGTGTGGCTTGCCAGGAGTCCAGTGCTATCTGAATGACATCCTGGTCACTGGAAGGAACGAGGAGGATCACCTAAAGAATTTAGAGGCTACCCTACAAAGACTGGAAGAATATGGCCTATGAGTCCGCAAAGACAAGTGTGAATTCTTCCAGCCCCCTATTGAATATTTGGGACACATCACTGATGCTACAGGTCTTCATAAGGCCCCTGCAAAAGTTAAGGCTATTGTGGAGGCTCCTCCTCCTTGATTTCTAGGACTATTAAACTATTATGGAAAGTTCATCTCACAGTTAGCCACACGGCTAAAACCACTCCATGGACTCCTTGGGCAGAACCAGGCCTGGAAGTGGACTGAAGCCTGTGATGTTGCATTTAACAAAGCTAAGGATGCATTGCTAAATTCTGAAGTTTTGATGCACTTTAATCCATCCTTACCCCTACAGTTGGCCTGCAATGCCTCCCCTTATGGAGTGGGAGCGGTCGTGTCACACATTATGCCTTCAGGAGAAGAGAGACCTATTGCTTTTGCTTCATGCACTCTAAGCAAAGCAGAAACTAACTATGCCCAAATCGAACATGAGGCATTGGGAATCATTTTCGGAAGTTTCATCAGTACCTGTTCGGACGGAAGTTTACTCTTCTCACAGACCATTGACCTCTGACTTCAATTTTTGGACCCCACACAGGCATTCCCCCCTTAGCTGCTAGTCGTATGCAGTGTAGGGCATTGTTGCTTTCCGCACACACATATGAAATCAAATATCGGAAATCCACTCTGCATGGCAATGCGGATAGTCTCTAAAGGCTGCCTTTACCAGTCAAACATCAAGATATTGCCCAGAAGGAAAGCTTTTACTTTGAACAGGTAGAGAATATACCCATCACCACTACTCAGGTAAAGAAGGCAACTCAAGTTGACCCCCGGTATTGTCCCAAATTATGGACCTGGTGATGCATGGAACATCTCGACGAACCTCTCCAGTCTCACCCGACCTTGTTACCTACATGTCCAGAAGGATGGAGTTATCGATCCAATCTGGTTGTTTGTTGTGGGGGAGACGTGTCATTATCCCATCACCACTGAGATCACAGATGTTAGAACAGCTACATTCCAGTCACTGTGGAATAGTGCGCAAGAAGGAAATTGCACGAAGCTATTTTTGGTGGCCTGGATTGGACAGTGCTATTGAAGAGAAGGCAAGAGCTTGTATGTCATGTCCGAGTGTGAGGAATGCACCCCAGTGGGCACCCCTACACCCATGGGACTGGCCTGAAAACCCGTGGCAACGTATTCACGTTGACTTCGCTGGCCCACTTGAAGGAAGCATGTTCTTGGTGGTGGCAGATGCCCATTCTAAATGGCCAAAAGTCTATAATGCAGTCCACTACTGCAGAGAGTACTATCCAAAACTACAGGGACTCTTTAGTCATTTCGGTCTGCCAGAACAACTTGTGAGTGACAACGGACCACAGTTCATCTCTCAGGAGTTTCAAAATTTTATGAAGGCAAATGGGATACACCACATCACTTCAGCACCATATCATCCATACACCAATGGATTAGCTGAAAGATTTGTGCAGACAATGAAACAAGCTTTGAAATCGGCAAGGGGACAATTATCCATTCAAAAGAGTCTGGACACCTTCTTACTTTCCTACAGAAACACACCTCATGCTACAGCCAAGGCATCCCCGGCCTTTCTAATGATGGGACGACAGCCGCGCACTTGCTTTGATCTGCTGAAACCTTCTGAACCCCGACAAATTGTGCAACGTCAGCAGCAATATCAAGTCATCAGGCGTGCACACAGAGCAAAAGACCGAACCTTTAGCCCGGGACAGCCGGTTTTGGCTTGGAATTATACTTCTGGAGCTAAATGGGTCCCTGCCACTGTCATCGCTCAAACAGGGCCTGTTTCCTACACAGTCCGGACTGCAGAGGATCTCACCTGGCGGCAACATGTAGATCAGCTGCTGCCAGGTCATACCAGTCCTCAGGACACATCTTCAGTTGAGTTGCCTGACTTCACCTCTTCCGACGAGACACCGAATCAAGAGTCACCTGTTCCTGACTTTCCCCCTCCATTACTGCCGGTGGTTGAGATACCCCCTGCCCGGAACGAGCTGATACCACAACCTCACCTGTTTGCCCTACGAACCCTGAGCCCATTGTCAGGCCTGCGCCCAAGACACTTTTGGGAGCAACACCACCAGAAGTCCGCTGTAATCCACCTAGACACAGAAGGCCTCTTCAATGGCTGGATCTTTAGCTAGGGCGAACCCATGGTCATGGGGCAAAATGATCCCCAGGGTTTAGCCAGGAATGGAGACAGTCTACCCTCCTTCTCTAGTTTAGTGTTTGTTTTATTTAGGGGATGTTCTTATTAAGGGGGGAGGAATGTGTTGTGTATTTGGTTGTCATGGTAATAGAACCTTGTTGTTGCTATGGCAACCGAGTTAGATTATTAGGGGATAGCCCAGCCAGTTTTGGCTGCTTTTTGGTTAGTTCAGTGTGTGGCAATAAATGGCTGCTTCAAGGTTAACAGCTCTCTGTGTCTCCAGTGATTTCTTCCTAAAGCTGTTGCCCCAAGGATATAACAAGACCCAGGGGCGATGCGTGGGAGGGAGCAGAGACGGCAATGGCCCCTGCTGGACCCTCCATGGTGGCCCACGCTGGCCCCTCCTCTTTTCCGGCACCGCCCCCTGTGCCTCCCTGGAGCACCAGTCACCACTGCCTAGCCCTATGGCCTACACCAGGGGTTTAAAACTCGCGGCCTGCGGGCCATCTGCGGCCCGCGAACCTCCCCAATGTGGCCCACGGGGCTCCAGCAGTTTTGGGGCCAGATCTCTCCCTTGGCCCCACCTACCGCCCCCGAGGGCTCCCCCCACCAGGTGATTTAAAATGGCCCAGGGCCCTGGCAGCGTAGTGAAGCTAAGTGGCATCTGCCTGCTCGCTCCACGTGTCTGCCGGCCCCTCACTGCAGCCCCGGGGTGGGGCTGTGCCTCCGCACGCTGCCCCCGCCCCAAGTGCCCCTGCAGCCAATGGGAAGCTGTGGGGACGGTGCCTGGGGGCAGCAGCACACAGAGGCCCCCAGGCCCGCCCCGCCTTGGAGCCCCAGGTAAGCGCCACACCCCCGACCCCCTCCCAGAGCCTGCATCCCCTCCCCACACACCCCCCCCTCCCTCTTCCCCAACCCAGAGCCTGCACCCAGCACCCAAACTGCATCCTAGAGCCTGCACCCCAGACCCCCTCTCCCTCCCAGAGCCCAACCTTCTGTAGGCCAGGGGTCTCAAGACTCAATTTACCTTCGGGCCAGTGCCAGTCCTCAAATGCTCCCAGCGGGCCAGTAATGTCACTCATGCTGCCCAGAACTCGCCCCCAAAACTCCATTCCCACCTGCCAAATGCTCTGGCACTGGCCCGAAGGTAAATTGAGTTTTGAGATCCCTGGCCTACAGTATGTAAATAAGAGTGTTTTCCTTCGTCTCAGTTCCTCCCCCGAGAAGGAGAACTGCCTGTCTCACTTTACTGTTCTATATTGACACTCTTCACTGTGGTGTCTAGGCACCTTCCATGTACAATCAATAGCTAAGCCCCTAGTGGTCTTCATGGCGTCTCTGGTATGTCTTCATTTTATGGGTAAAAGCTCTGCTTGGAGTAAGGTCTTCAGAGTTTGGGGGCTGGTTGGCTGACTTGTGTCAGAGTCAGATGGAGGTATTCATGCTCTGAGTGTCATTCTTGTAATGGGGAAAGGCTTTTTGAAAAGGAACTTTTGGCCCCCATTGTTACCCAGATGTTTTGTAACAGGGTCAGGTTCTTTGACTGGCTACCAGCATCTCTCGTCTGGGGAATAACCTCCCTCAGCCCACCAGGTAAGTAGGTAAACAGAAGACTTAACAAGGAAATAGCTTCCAAAACAAACAGGGCTTATTTATGGAAGTTAACAATACCAGGGAATGCAAAGGGGAAAGGAAAATAAAAACAATAAATAACTCAGTGGTTCGCCCCAACAGTGGGCCTGAAGCCCGGTCCTCAAACATCCCTTGGCAATAACCAAAAGTTTGTACTTGCAGGTCCTGAACGAACCAAGTTCCCAACGGACCCATGGGATGATGATGGACACACAAGCAGTTGTCTGCAACTGGACTAGGTGGATTCCTGGACCTACCACTGCCTCCAACGATTACCGGGGAGAGGCGATCAGGAGCACAGGAACAGATGGTAAGTTCACTGGATCTCACACGACAAGTAAGTCAGTCCCAGGTGAGAGATGACTGACTTGGATCGATGGTGAGGATTGGTGATGATGATGCTCTGTGGTGAAGGAAACCTCCTGAAGCCGGTGCACATAGACTGTTACTGGCTGCCTCGCTAATGGACAGCAACTGCTGACGGGCGCGCAGCCCTTATAAAAGGTTTCGTGTCATGAAAGTTCCTCAGAGCCGGTCCCTTCTGGAAAGTTCATAGAATAGTAGAATTAGTGGAAGGGACCTCGAGAGGTCATCGAGTCCAGTCCCCTGCACTCATGGCAGGACCAAGTTCCAAGTCCTTTAAATGTGCCATGCACACAACAGCATCAACAACATTCATAAACACAGTAAACATGAAAATAAACACAAAGGAAACAGTCCCATCACCGTCAGAGGGTCTGGGTATCTCCCATGTAAAACCAATAGTAGTTTTGAAGCCGCTTGTGATCTTCCTAGACTCCATTACAGCGGCCATATTGGGTCAGACCAAAGGTCCATCTAGCCCAGTATCCTGTCTTCCGACAGTGGCCAGTGCCAGGTGCCCAAGGGGGAAACAAAACAGGAAACAATCAAGTGATCCATCCCCTGTCGCCCATTCCCAGCTTCTGGCAAACAGAGGCTAGGGACACCATCCCTGCCCATCAATGGCTATTAGCCAGGATGGGCAGGGATGGTATGAACTTATCTAGTTCTTTTTTGAACCCTGTTATAGTCTTGGCCTTCACAACATCCTCTGGCAAGGAGTTCCACAGGTTGACTGTACATTACTTGTGTGAAGAAATACTTAGTTTTGTTTCTTGAACTAGTGCTCCTGTTCTTTCTGCTTACATCTGTATCAGAAGGAATTTCTTTGCCAAAATATAGTTAAGTAGTGGAGGTATACCTCAAGAATTAGTAGAAGTTAGTTTGGTTTCTCCTCAAGAGCAGGCATAAGGAAGGCCATCTTTCCCTGAGGCCCTTATCTGAGTGTGTGATCAAAGTGCAAAAGGAAATTTATATGTGCTTTGTAGATTCTGAGAAGGCATTTGATAAAATCCAATACAAAAGGTTGATGATACATATTCTTGAAGAATACTGACTTTCAAGATACACAACTAATAAAAAGCCTATATTGGAGATAGAAAGCAGCAACCTGAATGAACTATGCACTATCAGAATATGGCAGCATTGAGAAAGGTGTATACCAAGGTTGCATTCTATCTCCACAAAAAGAACAGGAGTACTTGTGGCACCTTGGAGACTAGCAGGTTTATTGGAGCATGGGCTTTCGTGGGCTGCTGCCCACTTCTTCGGATGCATGTGGAGTGGAACATGTGTTGAGGAGATGTATGTACACAGATACAGAGAGCATGAACAGGTGGGAGCTGTCTGTACTCGGCTAGCTTGATTATCACTTCAAAAAAATTTTTTTCTCTTACTTAATTGGCCTCTCAGAGTTGGTAAGACAACTCCCACCTGTTTATGCTCTCTGTATGTGTGTATATATATCTCCTCAATATATGTTCCATTCTATATGCATCCGAAGAAGTGGGCTGTAGTCCACGAAAGCTTATGCTCTAATAAATTTGTTAGTCTCTAAGGTGCCACAAGTACTCCTGTGCTTTTTGCGGATACAGACTAACACGGCTGCTACTCTGAAACCTGTCAGTAGTTTTGTTTGTTTTAAAGCGGCTGTCTACTAATTTCATCGGGTGACCCCTAGTTCATAGCCACTCCCACACTATCTGTTAGCTTTTAAAACGGCGCTGCACGTTGTGGCAAGTTCTCTAAAAACATCCCCTCAGTGACCCAAGATTTTTTCTTGAGTCGCAACAGCTAATTGACACCCCAGCGTTTCCTGGGTAGCGCGGGGATTGTGCTTTTCCACCTGTCCCCTTTCCCAGCGCGCACCGGGGGCGGGAGCGGGGAAGGCGGGCTCTGCACACGCCTCCCCCAGTGCGGCGGCTGGCTCGGCCCCTGGGTCGGGTTCCGGGTCGTGCTGCGAGCGCCGATAGGCCCTGCGGCGCGGGTCGGGTCGGGTCGGGTCGCTGTCTCGGGGGGTTGCGCTGCGCCGGGCTCCAGCTCCGCCCGGCCTCGGGCCTCAGGTGAGGGCAGCGCGTGTCCCGGAGACGGAGACGGGAGGCTGCAGCGGCCGGCGGCCATTCCCCCCACCCCGCCCCGGCATGGCGGCGGGAGGCGGAGCGGAAACGAGCTCTGCGCGGGGCGCCGGGACTCCCAGAGCAGCAGCGGCCCCTGGTGCGGGAGGGGAACAGCCCCGGGGAGCCACGTGCGGCTGTAGACCTGGGTTGTGCGGAACCAGGTGCAAACACCCCCCTTCCCCAGCCCACACAGTCGGGCAGGTTCGGATCCGGGGTCCCAAATGCCACCTGGCCCCACACCCGGGCCCCTGCAGGTCTGGAGCCTGCTCTAGCCCCGGGCCCCCACTGCGCTGTCACCCCGACTTTAACGGCCTGGTCGGTGCTGCCCACTGGAGCCCCCGGGTTCCCTTGTCGAGCAGGCGTTCTGGTGGGAAACTGGGTGCCTGGCAATCTTACGGCGACGTAAGAAAAAAGGGTTCTCAAAACAAGTGTGCATTTAAATCTAATGATTTAAAACAGTGGTTCTCAACAGTGGGACTCCCCTGCGGGCCACAAGCAGGTTTCAGGGGGCCACCAAGCAGGGCCGGCATTAAATTTCCTGGGGCCCAGGGCAGAGAGCCAAAGCTCCACCGCATGGGCCTGAACCCTGGGGCTCTGAGTCTCACCACTTGGGGCTGAAACCAAAGCCTGGGCAACTTAGTTTCACGGGGCCCCCTGTGGCATGCGACCCCGGGCAGCTGCGTTGCTTGCTACCCCCTAATGCTGGCCCTGGCTTTTATATACAGAAAAACAGGTGGTGTGGCACAGCTGGGCCTTGAAGGTTTTTACAGCATGTTCCGGGGGCCTCCGAAAGAAAAAGGTTGAGAACTCCTGACTTAAGTATTGTATCCTGGCGATGACCAGGGATCGTAGGTAATAATACAAAGAAAAAAGGCAATAATTTATCTGTAGTTAGTGAATTGAACGCATTGGTTTTAGTCACCACGGGTGGAATCAGCAAAAATACTTAGATGCCTAAGTCCCGGTACAGTCTTTCACAAGGACAAGGTCCAGCTTAGGCCCCACCCGGCCTTGCTACCCACGGTAGTGTCTCCATTCCACATCACGCAGGACGTCTTCCTGCCTGTCTTCTCCCCGAAGCCTCACGATACCTCTCTGGAACAGAAGCTGATGTTAGAAGAGCCCTCGCCTTTATATAGAGACCCTATGAGACCATTCAGAAAGTCAACGCAACTGTTTGTGGCAATAGCTGAACGCATGAAAGGGAGGCCAGTTTCCTCGCAGTGCATTTCCTCCTGGATTACAGCTTGCATCTGTGGTGCTGTGGTCGGGTGAAAGTTCCCCCACCTACCCTCTCTGCGCATTCCACGCGGGCACAGGCCTCTTCAGCTGCATTCCAGGCTCACGTGCCACTTCAGGAAATCTGCAGGGCTGCGACATGGTCCTCTGTTCACACCTACACTACGCCATCACACGCACTACGCCATCGTCCATCAAGCTAGGGACAACGTGGCATTCGAAACAGCAGTTCTTCAGTCAGTGACACATAGACTCCAACCCCACTTCCGAGATAGGGCTCAGGATTCACCTAACTGGAATCGATATGAGCAGCTGTAACCCTCACACCTTCTGGGTGTGGTGTAGTGGCACCGAGACCACTTGCAGAGAGATCAAACAAGTCTGCTCTACAGCCTTAGCTAAGAGCCAGCTGGCTTTTAGCTCACATGGGGTCGTCGATGGGCAGGATCGAACCGGGGACCTCAGTGTATGAGCGTCTACCGCATGAGCTTGTGCCACTACATGGGACAACACACCGCACCCAGAAGGTGTGTGGGTTACACAACCACTCGAAGAAGAAAAAAAGATGGTTATTCACCTTCTTGTAACTATTGTTCTTCGAGATGTGTTGCTCATATCTATTCCATACCCACCTTCCTTCCCCAATGTCAGAGTAGCTGGTAACAAGGAACTGAAGGGGAGTCGGTCCGGCAGGGTCGTATATAGGGCACCATACCGGCGCCACTCCAGGGGGCTCCACTGCCAGCCTGACAGGTAGTCGCTAGAGAAAACCTCCCGGTAGTCGTGCACGTGCCGCGATCGCACCTAACTGGCATTGAGCAACCAAGAGAAGAAGATGATCTAGTGGCATCTCCTCATTCTTTGGCTTTTGTGGTCACTAGCCTGTAGACCGCAGAAAAGGATCTAGGGCTCATTGTGGACCACAAGATAAATGAGTCAGCTGTTCCAAAAAAAGGAAACATCGTTCTGGGATGTATTAGCAGGAGTGTTGTAAGCGAGACACGAGAAGTAATTCTCCCACTCCACTCCGTGCCAATTAGGCCTCAACTGGAGTGTCCAGTTCTGGGTGCCACATTTCAGGAAGGATTTGGAGAAATTGGAGAAAGTCCAGCGAAGAGCAGCAAAAATGATGAAAGGTCTAGAAAACATGACCTATGAGGGAAGATTGAAAGGAGTGGGTTTGTTTAGTCTGGAGAAGAGAAGACTGAGAGGGGACATGAAATAGTCTTCAAATACCTGAAAGGTTGTTACAAGGAGGAAGGAGAAACATTATTCTCCTTAACCTCTGAGGATAGGACAAGAAACAACGGGCTCAAACTGCAGCAAGGGAGGTCTAGGTTGGACATTAGGAAAAATTTTCTAACTGTCAGGGTGGTTAGGCACTGGAATAAATTGCCTAGAGAGGTTGTGGAATCTCCATCATCGGATATTTTTAAGAGCAGGTTAGACAAATACCCGTGAGGGATGGTCTAGATCAGGGGTCTCAAACATGCGGGCCGCATGCGGCCCGCAGGGCTCTTGTGTATGGCCCGCCAAGCTCCCCACGCCCCCCCCCTCCCCTCTGCCTACCAGTGGGATTGCCTCCTGATGCTGCGAGCCCTGCGCTGCTCTCTGAAGCAGCCGGCAGCAAGCCCCTTCGGGCCGGGGGGGAGGGGGAAGGAGGCAGAGGGCTCCGGCATTGCCTCCTTCCAGGCACCGCCCCCCGCAGCTCCCATTGGCCGGGAACAAGGAACCGTGGCCAATGGGAGCTTCGTGGGAGGTACCTGGAGGAGCGGCGAGAGCAGCACAAGCAGGGAACCCTGAGCCCCTCCCCCTCCCCAGGGGCTGCAGGGACACGGTTCCAGCTGCTTCCTGGAACGGAGCAGCGCGAAGCCGGGTGCTAAGGCAGACAAGGAGCCTGCCCTGGCCCCACTGAGCGCCGCTGCCACCCTGGAGCCGCTCCAGAGCTCACACCCTGAACCCCTCCTGCACCCCAACTCCTGCCCTGAGCCCCTTGCCACATCCCACACCCCAACTCCCTGCCCTGAGCCCCCTGCCACATCCCGCACCCCTCCTGCATCCCCAACGCCCTGCCCTGAGCTCCCTGGCCCTGCCACATCCCACACCCCTCCTGCACGCCCTGCCCTGAGCCACCTGCTGCACCCTGCACCCTGACCCCCTGCCACACCCCTCTTGTACCCCACACACCAACTCCCTGCCCTGAGCACCCTGGGTGGAGCAGGGGCGTGGCCTAATTGGAAGGGGTGGAGTGGGGGCGGGGCCAGAGGCAGCGGGGGGTGTGTGTGTCAGTGATGTGGCCCTCGGGCCAATGCACTAGTCCTCATGCGGC
>NW_023260513.1:3184628-3215188 GCF_013100865.1 Trachemys scripta elegans
AACTGTTACGGGGTTAACACCCTTAATCTAATCTGACATCACAAGCCATGAACTAACATTCAGAGCAGGGTGGACTGATAATAATCAAAAGTTATTTAAAATCACCAAGCAGGAAACCTTGATTTAATCATTTAATTTAATCTTGTTCTGAATTCTACTTTAGTTATTTTCCTAAAGAGAGGTTGATTCTCACTGGTTGGAAATCATTAAAACATGCTGATTTGCCTTTACACAAAATGTGGGGGGGGTTTTTTGTTTTATTTGCTAGCCAGGAGAATACAGTATATCTAGACACATTTATTTAAGCAATTATATAGCTTATGTTTGTACAGATTCTTAATTTTTATATTTGTATTGTGTTAGAAAGTGGTGAGTGATGTTTTTCTTACTAGACAATAATGATTTGCGGCAAGCTCTGTTTAGATGGAAAATCAAATTCAATTATAAATGCACCAAAAAAAATTTAATTTTTTATTAGTTAAATAAAAACTACCTTAAATGTGCTGGATATACAAGAAACCTATTATCAAAATGTTCTGCATTTAAAACTGATTTGTTAAACAAAGTATTCTCTATAGTCAGGGGCGATGCATGGGGGGGCCCAGCGGCCCTCGCTGACCCGCCCGTGGCAGTGGCCCCTCACTAGCTCCACCCCCCAGTAGCAGCACCCCCATTTATACCAGTTGCCTGTGTCTAGAGTTAGTGAATTAAGCTGATTGTTTCTGGTCACTGTGTCCTTCAAGATTTTTAGAACTAGGAGATCTCATCCTGTTACATCTAGTTATTATTCATGGATTGGAAGAAAGAAAACAGAAAGGCTTGTTTATCCAACTAGGAATGAACTAGTCAACAAACTGAACTATTTAAATAAATTGAAATGAAGAAAATATTCTCTCTGCAACAGAGACTACTGCTGTTAAAAGCTGGTTTATCATTTCAGCAAACTCTCGTTCCAGGTGCTTAGTCAGTGCCTTCCACTAGTTCAGTGGTTTGCCTTTATTTAAGACTTTGCAGAAGACAAGTTCTGCTTAATTCTTTTTAATTAAGAAATTATAGTATGTTTAGGTTCTAACCCAGGCTCATTTATTTTTAAAAGAAAACCAATATTTACTTTAAACAACATTTGATTTTGTTTTTAAAAATTGATTTCTATCCAACCCATTTTAGAGACATTAAATGTTTTCACTTCTTCCATCCTCATTATAGCACTAAAGAGCAGAGTTAAGGTTTCTGAGGATGGAGAATCTGTTATTAAAATAGTGAGGGGGGTAATGAGCATTAATCCTAAAAATACATGTATATTCAACAGTAGCCTATACACAAGATGGCAATGATCTAATAACACAGGAAAAGTTCAAAGAATCTGATGAGGCACAGTTTGGACACCCAAACCTTAACACATTTGGATTTCAAGTGTAACCATAATGGTAAATTCCTTAGATGTATAAATTCCTTTTGAGATAATTACAACGTCCCTGCTATGTTGTTTATCCTCAATTACCGATGTGTGCGCACAACTGAATGCCATTTTAATTTAGTTTTTGACCAAGAATCTATACATGAGGTTCTTCCTCATGTGTCCAACTTCCTTGCAGAGGATGAAGTTGAGACCAGTTTCCTGCCTACGCTAATTGATTTTTCATTCAGGTTTCTTTCCCTGCTGTGTACCAGGGCAACATTTTAGTTACGTGATTGACAGGCCCAAGGGTGCTAGGTGCTGTACAAAGGGCTGCCCCAATTAGAGTGTATTCTGGTGGCAAGCCATGGCACAATCTCCGGGCCTACCTCATTTCCTACTCTCAGGTAACCCCAAGACCCTTGGACAGGCCCTCTTGCCCCAACAGTACCCCTTCCTTGGGAAAACTTTGTGGAAATAGTCCAAAACCTAAATCCCAACACACAGTCCATTTATCACAGCAGTGCAAGCAGTCATTGAAATCCTAGGATCTCTCATCCCTTGATGCCCTACATATCACATGTCTGCCACACCTGGACTCTGCCAGTCCTCGTCTATCCAGACAGTCACCCCAGCCCTTCCAGCTGGAGTGCAACCCCCACTTCTTCCCCCCACTCCCCAACTCTCTGCTGACAGATCATCTTTACTAGGGGAGCGTGAAGTCCCTCACTCCCCCAGCCCTCTCCCATTTCTCCTGAGTCCAGCTCTCCAATGTGAAGACATCAGTGAGTCCCTCTACTGCTCCCCTGTTTTCAGCTCTGGGCTCTGAAGCAGCAGGCACCTCCCTCTGCTGCTTTTCTGCCTTCAGTCCTCTCCAACCTTGCTTGCTGATCCCCTCCTTCAGCCTCCCCCCCAGGAACAAATGCTCCAAAGCACCCCTCCCTCCCCAGGCCTGTCTCCCTCAGAGTCTCCCTGGTCCTGTATAATCCCAGGTGCTGCCCTGGGTTTTCAATTGGCCAGATGGGAGCACCTGCTCTGAACGTACTTCGTTCCCTGGGACCTGACACCCTGTGAAACACCAAATGCATGACTAGGGCTTCTAGGTGTTACCCCAATACAAATGAAGAATAAGCAACCAGCCTGCACTACACTGACTGAGATTACGGAGAACCACAGGTTAAGATCACCGGCGCTTACCAAGATGTAGAGGATGAAAATGCACGTTCCCAGGTCTGCTTTTAGGATTTGTAGATCCTGCTGTTGGTGGTGTTCAAGCAGAGCTGGCTGAAAGTCTGTCGTTATTTTTAAACGGAAAAGGGGCTTTTCCGATTAAAAAAATGTTTTCGCCATGTGCTGAATTTCACAAACAGTTTTGGGGATTTAGCATAATAGCAAAACCCAAATGCTTCCGTTTCTGAGAATCAAGAGACAATAATTCCTTGGGTTTAAGCAACGGAAGTTTTTGGATGAAACCCGCCCCAACAAATTGAAGAAATTTGGGCAACATTCCCCCTGGCCCATTTGCTAACATTTTTCACGAGGTGAGGGGGAAAAAGTTTCCATTGAAGTGCTGGTGAGAGGGAGCCCGGTATCATGTTCAGCATCAGACAGGGACTAGACCAGTGATATTCAGACCTCAGCGATTCAGGAACCAAATTAGCCATCAACCTTACCCAAAAGAGCCACAGTCGTGTAAATCCATTGTTTCACTTACTAGTCATATTTAAACAGTATGTCGGGGGAAAGATTGAATTACTCTCCCAGCAAGTATGTTAATATCAGGACTGCCACACAGGCTGGACAGGAGGCGAGGTGTACAGAGAGAGAGAGAGATGGAAACTACGCCTGGGTGCCCCACCGAGCCACTCCCCTCCCGCAGCAACACCTGCATCATCTGCTCCTGGGAGATCGCCGGCTGGGAACTGGACTCTTGCACCGGTCTCAGTGCCCCGGCACACGCCTGCTGCTGCAGCCGCTGTTCCAGCCGGGCACAGGCAGGGTGAGTGTGATGTGCTGCCCTTTCTCTGCCCCCCCGGGGGGGGGGGGCTGCTCACCTTGCCGTGGGGCTGGCACTAAGGCAGGGGAGCAATGGCTGTGGGGGCTCCACAGGGCTCTCCCCCAGTCTCAGCTGATGTGCCTGTGTGATCCTGCCGGAGCGGGGGGGAGGAGGGGGGGAGAGAGAGCTGGCCTGCCACCCTGCAGCAGGCACCGTGGTGTCCTCCCGCTGTGGGGCTGCTTTAATTCACCCTCACACAGCTGGGAATCCATTTTGCACCACGGCGTGGTGGCATAGGACCTAATCACATCAGCCACACCATAAGGGGCTCTTTCACCTGCACAGCTACTAACGTGGGATATGCCATCGTGTGCCAGCAATGCCCCTCTGCCATGGACATTGGCCAAACCGGACAGTCTCTACACAAAATGGACACAAATCAGACATCAGGAATGGTAACATACAAAAACCAGTGGGAGAACACTTCAACCTCCCTGGACACTCAGTCACAGACTGGAAAGTTGCCACACTTGGCCTGAATAAAGCCTGGCTCACTACAAAAGGTTCGCTCTCTATTTTGGTATTCACAACTTCTCATCAAGGGTTACTAAAGGGCCACATCCCCCCTGATTGTATTGACCTCATTATCCCTGGGCCTCTGCCTAGTAATGCTTCACACCCATCGCTGTAAGTGTGTATTTCTTCACCTGCCACACTGCAGCTTGCACGGCTGCATCCGCGGAAGTGGGCTGGAGCCCACCAAAGTTTGTGCGCCAATACATTTGTTAGTCTCTAAGGTGCCACAGGACCCCTCGTTGTTTTTGCTGAAACACTCACACAGCTACCCCTCTGAAACATGGTGCAATGTCTACTATGGCGAGAGGAAGTGAGGTTCGCACCAGCTTCATTGAGTCGGTAATACGGGAGTCCCCCTATTATAGACGGGTTTAATCCCCTTTTCCCCCAAACACTCTTACACTGAGCTTCCCGGGAGTAAGATCGCTGCTCACCCCCCACCCCTGAAACGGCTGCTCCCCTGGGAACCCTGGTTAATGTCTTGGGGCAAGATCACTTCATCCGTTACTAACATAGTAAAAGCCTGCTGAGGGGTTAAATTAAATCACCCTGTTTTAATATCAAGTGCTGCCAAGAGCCCCTTGGAAGCTGTCCAGAGACCCACTGAATTGTCCCGTTCAGCCCCGGGGAAATCCCGTGTAAGAGGCGTGCGGAGCCGCTGCCGCTCCGGGCAGCCTCGGGACCCAACCTGGGCGCGACCCACTAAGGGCCCCGCGGCTCTCGCTCCGCAGGGACCGCGCCCGCGGTGTGTGCGGGGCGGGGGCAGGCAGGGGGAGCCCAGCCGCCTGCGGTCCCATCGGAGGGGACCGGATCACCCGGCGCCCCCGGTGCAGGGCGCTGTACAAAGCAGTGTAGGGGCGGCCTCGGTCCCGCTGCACCCCACGGTCACACCCCGCTCCCCACAGCAGCCCCCGTCTGCAATAGCCCCCCTGTCCCGGAGCCCCCGATCCGGGCTCAACCCGCAGCCCCTCCGCCGCAGGGGAAAGGGGCACGGAGCCCTCGCCCCCCGCAAGGGGACACGGGGCTCAGCCGCGACCCCCTGGAAAAGACGGGATCCGCCACTTACCCATCAGCCAGGCGCCAGCAACCCAGTCTGAGCACATGCCGGCAAGAACAGCCCCAGCTGATTGACTGGCCACTTCCGCGACCGCCCCCGCATGTAAATCGACGCGGTGATGTGCAAACCCCGCTCCCGCTCTGCCACTGGGGCAGCGGTTTGCAACCCCCCCCGGCAGAGCAGCGAGCCATTGTCCGAAACATTCCCTCCCCAGAGCGCCAAACCAAATGCCGATCTTTGCTCGACACAGTGGCAGGCAAGAGCAAATAGTTCTTTTCGCACCCCCAGAGTCTTTCATCTGCGAGGAGACTCGCTTCCCGAGCCTCAACTCGACACCGGCTCACAGATGATGCCACATTAGTTTCCTCAATGTAGCACCCAGAAGCCGCAGCTCAGATCCCCGCCTCAAACCAAACCCAGAGGTGACTGTGTCCACAAAGCTTACAACTGAATAGGCAAGACAGGTAAAGGACACAGCAGGAAACCTTTATCCCATCCAGCAAAAGAGACCAAAATGTGCATCCTGTTTTTCAGATGAATTCTTAGCACCTGACGCTGTGAGCACGTGCTCCACTTTACTTACTTCAATCTTCCTGTTACAGTGTGAAAACTTAACCCATACACAAGTCTGCAAGATCAGGGCCATAGTATTTAAGACTAACAAATTTATTTGGGCCTAAGCTTTCGTTGGCTAAAACCCTCTTCATCAGCATCTGACAAAGTGGGTTCCAGCCCACGAAAGTTTAGGCCCAAATACATTTGTTAGTTAATTACAACGTGATAGAGAACACTCACAAAGCCAGCAAAACATTTTCTCACACAATTAGTCAGAACTCGAATCAAGATTTCCTCAATAAAGCCTAACAGAACAGCACACCCAGACAGAAAACACCCATATCCAGGGAATACACCACTGCATAGGCTGGAACAATTATAAATCACTTATAATCATCATGACATTTTGGGAAAATTCAGGAGAGCACGTTAGTCAGCTACAGTTTCAGATCACACTCCCACCTGCTTGTGGATAGAGATCCCAACAGTCAGCAAATCTCCCGTGGAACAGTCAATCCCTCTCCACCCATTAGACACCTTTCTGTTTAATACACCCTCCGGATCATAACTTCTCAGATTTTGCCCCTCTGCTCTGGGAAACATACAAAACTCTGAGCACCTGGGAACAGGGGTTAGAATAGAAACTATTCCTAACTTTAACTATAGCAGCGGTTCTCACTAGCTCCCCTGAAACTCTAGGAGAAGGGAACTCACTCGCCTGATTATTTTTCACTCGGCCAAACAAAAACCTCATCTCTCAGCTGAGCCTGAGAAGAGAGGAGAAAGATCCTCTAAAGAATCAAAGGGGTAGAGAACTGAGACTTGAATGAAGATTTCAGTTTATTTGAGGGCAAGGAGAGCAACTGAATAACAATTCTCTGACTGACAATGTTCAGTGAGAGTCTGTCCACATGTCTGGGAGCTTTCCTGAAAAGAAAGTACCAGTAAATTAATCAAGATAACACTTAGGCTCTAGCCCTGATTTCAGCCATCGGTGCAAACCCTACAGGTAGGGAAGGAAAACTATGATTGCCAGTGGGGCATTTTACCTGCTGCATGAAAACGAGATCAGAAGCAGAAACAATCCCTGTTATTGCAGGCTTGGGACCTTCCTGCAGTTCTGCCCACGCACCTCAGTTCCTGACCCCCAACTTTCAGCTATTCCAGTCCCGAGAGGCGATGCCCCTCAATCCAGAAATGCCGTCCTCTCTGCTATTCCAGCTTCCAGCCCTGGGTTCACCACACACACAGAGCTCTGCTGGTGTCCCTCAACCCACAGGTCCCTGCTAGCCTGACCCTGGGCTCTTCCCTCTCACATCCTAAGTCCATGGCCTCACTCTACAGCTCCACCTTCTAAAACTGAAGTTGAGGGGTTCTTCTTGCTTTCTTGTTTATAAAAGTGATTAGCTAAGCCTGACCTAACTTTCACCTTTTCCCTAGTCAAGACAACACCTCAGAGACTAGAGTTTGGTTCTCAAACTTTTTTTTCCACGGACCACTTGAAAATTATTGAGGGTCTTGGCAGACCACTTAATGATCTTTCCAAATGTCGTTTGTACCGTTAGCTAACTATTGTAAAGCACTTTGGATAGAAGCGCTACATAAAAAAACTTGAATAATAACTATCCCTCTTGCATGCATATTATCTGCCTGCATAGCGCAGCTTTAAGATGCTAAACAAATCTATGAGTCAACTAGAAATAGTCATGCACTCCTTGTAAATATTAATACAATATATTCTGATACTGGAAAAGACAGTAAAAGGCATTCACTCAGGCTTATACAATTTCTCTGAGATGTCCTCTCTAAACTTGATTAATACTTCACACACGTAGAACAGTAAAAATATGTAATAAAGTGACACAAACAGCAAAACCAAACCACAGGCAAACAAGTGACAACAATGAGAATACGAAGGGAAGTAAAACATCAACTGGTTGGTTTGGGGTATTTTAAATGATTGTTTAGGACCCACGCTGTGCAAATGCAACAGAGCCCTGTAGAAACAGGCAAAGTTCTCCTGGTTTCACACTGTGAGTCACCAACTCAAAAACACGAACACATGGCTTGGAGTTTTCAGACAGATCCCTGCTTCAAAGAGCTTGCAAATAAAGTCTTTATCCCACAAAACACCTAGCAGCACCAAACCTAGTGCTGCTTGCTACCGAAGAGTCAATGGGAGTACTACTTTTAGGCTTAGAGGGAACTATCTGCAGACCACCCGCGGACCACAGTTTGAGAACCTCTGAGCTAGAGCCGAAGAGCCCAAGGGACTGGCTTCATACTCCTTTAGACCAGCCCACAAGAGCATAGCTTGGAAATCCTGCTTTCTTTCTGCAACAAACCTCTAATGCTTGCACGCCAGGCTAATCTCGTCCTCTGTTGCCTGACAGCCCTAGCAAGAATCCTCTTTTTCTTAGGATGGGTGTCTGTTTACTGGGAACTCACCAAGCAAAACCTAGTGCTTGGAGCCCCCACACAGCTTGTCTGTAAACACCTAGGATGGACTGGGGTGCTTGCCCACGCTCAGTGACACCATGCAGTGGCTGTGGTGTTATTAAATGATGTGCATGTCCCCTGAGCGCTATATGTAAGGGCAAGAATGATGTCGACATAAATCAGTGACCAAATACTGACAGCCTGGCAACAGACATTAGAAAAGCAGGACATTTGAGGTTCTGATAAAACTATTTTTTTAAGCTGGAAAAAGTTTTGGAACACAAAGAAAAGGTCCCTCAAATATCCTCAACTCTGCCCCTGTGTGTGTACCACCTAAACGATCACAGATGATCTTCCAGTTCAAGGGCTCAGGGGACCACACAGTAGTTAACATGCTACAATTGTCTAACGTGGAGAAAGCCTAACACTTCAGATCACAGCAGAGACCCATGGAGTTCCCTTCCTAGTGTAATTCCCTTGCACCAACCACTGGGAGTTTCACAGCCAGTTTAACCTTTTATTACCCAGGGACCAGACTTCCGGCAACTCTGGACATCTTAAATCTAAATACTTGTGGGATTCAAGTATCAGAGGGGTAGCTGTGTTAGTCTGAATCTGTAAAAAGCAACAGAGGGTCCTGTGGCACCTTTAAGACTAACAGAAGTATTGGGAGCAGAAGCTTTCATGGGTAAGAACCTCACTTCTTCAGATGCAAGTAATGGAAATTTCCAGAGGCAGGTATAAATCAGTTTGGAGATAACGAGGTTAGTTCAATCAGGGAGGGTGCTAGCAGTTGAGGTGTGAACACCAGGGGAGGAGAAACTGCTTCTGTAGTTGGATAGCCATTCACAGTCTTTGTTTAATCCTGATCTGATGGTGTCAAATTTGCAAATGAACTGGAGCTTAGCAGTTTCTCTTTGGAGTCTGGTCCTGAAGTTTTTTTTGCTGTAAGATGGCTACCTTTACATCTGCTATTGTGTGGCCAGGGAGGTTGAAGTGGGATTCCCTCTTTTGTGGGATTCAGTTACACAAACCCTGCTCTGTAAACCATGGGGGACACTGGGAAAGAGGCCTCCAGCAGATGCCGGATGGAGATTTCTTAAAGGTCACTGGCAAACTACCAATGTAGAAACACTTCAAGATATTATTAGGCAACAGACCGGGATCGTGGCCAAATCACCAAGACTCACAGGAAGGCAGATGTCAGTTCGCTGAGATGTTTGTAGTCAACACAGACTCCTAGACTTGAAGGCCAGAAGGGACCCATAAATCTACTTGACATTGGTAAGGCGAGGGATGGTGGCTGATAGGATAGATCAATATTTGTGGGTGACGTCACAACAGTACGTCTGAAATAGTCAGCATTATCCGAGTACTTCACGACATGCTTGTCAGGTCAGGACTCAAACTCCCAAAAATACTGCGAAGCCCTGACTTGGGCACCTGCTGGATGTGCCAGGGAGCAAACATCAAACATTCCAAGTCATATTTGCGGAAGACAATTTAATTTCTCTCTCACAGACCAAGGCTAAGAGCTTCCCTCCCATTCACACTCCCTATTTACCCTTAATGCACCCTAGGGTAAAAATCCCCCCTTCCCTCCCTGTATCCCCTAACACTCCCCCGCACCTGGGTGAGGAAATAGTCCTCTCACAGCCAACTGAGGTCCCCACAAGATCCTTTTTCCGCCCAGGAACACACTGAAAAGGGGGGCAGTGGAAACAGCAACCTACCCCCCCCCCCGCCCGCACAGTCCCTCTGGAGACACCCAGATAAAAGTAAACAACGTTGTTTGACTACTTATTTCTTATACACACACACACATAGAGAGAGAGAGATTCATTCACACAATCATTCATTCAAGTTCTGTACAGGTGTTATAGTTACCAGCCTAGAAGTTGCTCATGCCAAGTTACTGGCCAGGTATCTTGGTCATGAGGATGGCGCCGAGTCCATGTCAGGTGCACCTGATGCTCCTGGAGGCTGGCAGCAGAACCAGAGACTCAAAGTCATCAGTCTTTAGAATCCATTCTTATAGGAATTAGTTCCTATGTTAGTCTATGGGAGCTGTTTCATCCTGCTGTTGCTGACTCAATCAGCAGATGGCACATTCCTGTCCAAAGTGGCACATTCCTGGTGCCTCCACACTGTCCAAAGTTTGTGTTTCTCATCCTTCCAGGTAATGGGGTGGATCCCAGTTTACCCTCCGGGGTTTTGTGGTTATCCACTTGACACATTCTTCGGCGGATGGATACTTCCTTTCTAGGCTGGCACCTCCCTAACCATTCATGCACATCAAGCATTCATCAGCATACATTCCATACCTTAACCATATTGTAATTTACTGTCTCCACCACTTTCAGAGTGTGTGCTAATTCATTTGAGACTCCCGGCCCTTTAATCACAGTGGGTGGGGGGTCTGTCCTAGGAGCTGTTGAATGAAGTGAAAGTCATTTAACGGCTTATAGTGTTTGTTTACCTTGTATCAATTACTTCAAGAACAAAGTCAGTTAACTGGTTTCACAGGATAGATACAATCAATGGTTTCTACAGACAGTAGCTTACAAGTTTTAACAGAAGACCCAAGAGATTTTTGTACTTGGTGAAACTGTTGGATTTTAAAGTGTGGGGGACAAATTATGAGGGGGTCACTGGCACTTGGGGGAATCACTGTTAGTACCTTCTTTTATATCCCTACACTTCCCACGGGTTTTTCTCAGGATGCAGAAACGCTGGTCAGCAAATGATGTTAGCAGAACGATACAGAGGGCTGATGGGGGCAGGGGAAGGGGCTCAGGATAGGGGCTGGGGGAGAAACAGAAAGGAGACAGGGAAGTGGGGAAGGGGGCCCTAGGAAAGGCAGATGGATGAAGTTTCTCTGCAGTGGCATTTGGGGTGAGGTGTAGGAGGCAGGACATACAGCTTCCTTCTCGCTCCCCCTCCCTGGGCAGGCCTGAGGGATCTGCAGCTAAAGGATTGTAGACTGGGTTAGTGGGGGGCAGGGGGAGGGAAATGAGGCTGTTTCACTCCATCCCAGCTCTGGGCGGGCTCCTAGATGGGCCACAAAGCAGGGACAGTTGTTTTATTTCTCTCTCCCCCCTTGGAAAGACTTTTCCACCTTTGGGGGGATGGGAGGGGGAGTAAAAAACAAACCACGCAGCAGCTGTAGCAGAAGATGACTCAGCCCAGACCCCTTCCCTCCCTCCAGCACGGCCACAAGGAGCCGGGCCAGGAGCAGCAGGGCCCTGCACGGCACGCTGCGTCCCTACCGCCTGCACCATGTTCCTCTTCGAGCCTCCCTGGCTCTGCAGCCCTGCAGGACAGGACTCAAAGTGGTACCTGGAACTGCTGAGGCCTGGGGCCCCTGTGCTGCTCCGGGCACAGAGCCGGACCCAGCACGTGTTTCCGTAAGGCGGCACATGCCCCAGGGATGGGCGCGGAAGAGCTGGGTTGGCTGGGCAGACATGGAGAGAGAGTGGCATGGGGAGACGTGAGCGCACTCAGGGGAGGGAGGGTGGGAAGGAGGAAGCGTCCCCAGGCCATTGCTCCCTGTGTACGCCCCCTCTCCCCCAGGAAATTCCTACCCTAATCATCTGTTCTCGGCCCTGCTGCACATGGGGCACTCCATTTCTCCTTCAGCCCTTTGCCCCAGCTCAGACACCGATCGCCCCCCAATCCTCCACACACCCCTGTGCTCACAAGATCTAGTGCAGACTAGAAACCAGACCAATCCAGCTGTGACAACATCTGCACAAGCACCACACAATCCTGATGCGGAGCATTCCCTGCTTTCCCAGTTCTGGTTTCCCCTCCCCATTCTCTAGGCTCTGCTGATGCCCCTCAATCCTTTCCCCCCCCCCCCCCCGCACCCTCCTATCCAGTTCCTGAAACCTTCCCATAGCTTGGCTGATGCATCTTAACCCTGATGTGTACCATCCCCATGATTCCAGTTCTACCTTCTGCCCTTCTCCCTGGACACCACCACCAAGTTCTGTCAAGGGCCATCAGTGCTTCAGCAGAACCACCCGTAGCACTAGATCTAGGCCTGCCCAAAGCTAGAGGCCCACCCCTCAACCAAGTGGGAGGAGCCAATTGGACCCTGGCCACAACTGAATGCTGGGGACAACAACGGAAAAAAACAGGGGTGGGAGCGCTGTCAAAGGTTGAAAATCAGGGATCCAGAGGGGGACACCAAGCAGAGAACCCCCAACAGTCCCCACCACTCCTCAAAGATGTCTACGGAGTCAGCAGGCACTGCCCAGAGGAACTCTGCCTGGAATCATGGCTGTGCAATGGACCAGAAATAGGCCCCACAATCACAAAGCAAATCCTGTCCAGCTTCCTCCTCCTCCTAGAGTGATGGATGGCCACCTTGGCCTGCACCAGGAGGTGGTTGAGGAGGAGGACTCGCAGCTTTGTGGGGCTACAGATGGGTTCTGCACAGATGAGGAGATACTAAGGATCTGGCTGCACTTATAAGAGGTTCTGGAGGAGCCGGAAGAGGGGCTGCAACCTGACACACCCTACACAGATGTGCACCAGGGTCTCCCTCTCGCTGCAGAAGGGACACGTGTCCAGGGAGTTTGTGAACCACGCCCGGTACATGCCCGGGCTCACGGCTCCATGGAGGAGCTGCCAATTAATATCCCTGGTAGGTAGAACTGGCCATAGTGGGGAATCAACAGGGCTCTACTCACATGGAATAATATGCAAGTTTGGAGCCCACGAGAGTGGAAATTGAGCAATAAGACAGGCGTATCAGACTGCTTAAAACTGGGGGTAGGGTGGAGATTACGGTGGGGCTGTTAATTTTTCTTTTACATTTCTATTCAGTTTGTTATTTTTTATTTACTTCAAAGCCTAATGAACATTTGGGAAAAGGAAGTAGTTGTAGGAGATGCAACACTTCAGTTAAGGTGTGAGAGCTGAATCCCCAGCAAAATCAAGGAAGATCATTCCTGGTACCCAAGACAAAAAAACTCCAAAGAGATGTAACAAAACAAAAAGCACACAAGCTTCCCAGGTCCCTGAGCCTGACTCAATCAGCCACCAGGAAATGGACCCATGAAATGCTCTGTATAATTGAGCTGAAAGGGGGTTTATCCCTTTGGGGGCAGGGGGACCCTTTGCTGAGATAAGAAGCTGCCCTATTGCCAGCATCTCTGGGCCAGGTTCACCTTTGGCCTGTCCTTTGTGTTGTCATTTACACCAGTGCAAAGTGAGGGCATCAGGAGACCTGGGTGCTATTCCCAGCTCTGCCACTGACCTGCTGCGTGACCGTGGGCACATCACTGCACTGTGCCTCAGTTTCCCTTCCTGACACTTTCTGTCAGGTCTATTTAGAGATGGCTTTTCACGTGTGTTTAGCATCTCACATGATGCAGCCCTGATCTCAGTTAGGGCGCTACCACAATACACGTAATAGCAACATAGATGGAGACAGTAACATGTCTCCATTAGAGCTCGGTCCTGAGCGAGCCAGGCTCAGGGGCCCAGCACGCAGTGGGAGGGGGCCACTGGCTGAGCGTCAGAAAGTGCTAAGAGCAGAGGGCTGACCCAGAGCCCAGGGTGCAATGTACATCCCTGGCAGAGGAGGAGCAGAGGGTAGCGTGAGGAAGGAGAGGGAGATAGGAGGGAATGGAGAAAAAATAGAATTGGGGGGGAAAGAAGAGACAGGGGGACTAGTCTACAGAACTTGCTGCTATGCCAAAGATGTGGGAAGCTAAAGGCAGAGGCCGGCGGTGTGCTGCCCTCCTGCCCCCTGCTTTCTGCTCTGCTCCCTCAGCGGAACGGTTGATGGGGCAGCTGGGGGTTCAAGCAGGTAGGAGTTTCATGGGTGGTGCCAGTGCTCTTGGGATGGGGGAGGCCAGAAAGCCAATGTTGATTCTGTTACTGGGCTCTCCTTGAACTGAAGCACTCGGCACTGAGACGCAGAGCTAGGAGGTACCTAGCTAGAAGCGTCACTAAACCTGTCTGCACTGCACGGTTATCCGCTCAGCACTGGCTATTCCCAAAGTCCTGTCCCACAGTGCACTGGGCCTAGTGCATTGTCCCAGATCGTCTCCTCTTTGGTTGTTCCCAAATCCTGCTCAGAACATTGAGGGGCTCATCCCCAGGACGTTGGAGTCAGCAGCTCCTGCTGCCCCACACACTTGGCAGGGAACCGTGTGTGATGTCACAACAGGGTGAGCGGTCGCTCTGAGGGCTGTGCTACTGTGCTCTGGTGCGGCTCCGTGTCTGAGGTTTGACCAATCACAAGACAGGGGGTGGGGGCAGGGGATAATATTCAGTTGCATAAATAACACCAAAGAAAGCTAAGAGATCTGGTGCATAAACAGCATCCCAGATACAACCCTGCTTCCAGCTTGCCACATGGGGGTTTTTTCTGGGAGCTGGGGAAGGCAGGAAAAGCTGGGGTTAGGATGAATGACTGGCCTGGTTTTTTTAGGTCTTTGCAGGTGACAGGAAAGAACCCCATGGGGGTTAGGAGTGGAGGATAATTCAGGTGCCTGAAGAACGCTCAGATCTGATGAAGAAGGGGTGAATCTCCTTGGGGTCAAAGGCCCAGAGTAGCAGAGTTAGGTACACAGGGCCAGATCCCGCTCTTACTGACACTAGTTCTGGGGCACTGATGTTACCTTGGTGTAACCAGGATGAGAATCTGGCTCACAGCCTCCAGGGAGCAGAGAGAGCTTCCCTCCCCTCGCTGCCCCAATCTCGGTATCAGTTTCTTCATCACCGCCGGGGCACAGCTGGATCCGTGAGAAACACTGCCGGGCTGAGATATAATTTTGCTTGGCACCGGAGTTCAGCGTGAATCCCACACCAGCCTATGAAAGCTAGGGTGAAAGGTCACTGTGCCGGGATGCAGCTGTAATTACATCCCTGGTTTTTTCGGGAATCAGTGCACAGCTTCTGCAGATGCTAACTAGTGCAGAGAGGCTGGGGTGGAGCTGGGGAGGGGTGGCACATGGCAATCCTCACCTGATGCAGGGGTTTCCACTTCCTGTCCAGCAGCAACAGCTCCCAGTGCAGTGCAATACAATGCACACCTGCTCACTGCCCGAGGACAGGCTTCCTGCTTCGCAATGCAGAAGAACCACTTTGCCAGTTGCTGAATGAATACACTTGCTCAGGGTTATAAATTAATCTGTGCCCCCACCATCCCCTCTTGCCTGCAGGTGGGGTAGGAAGTAGCTTCACTAAAGGGATCGCACTCAACAACTACACCCTGCCCCCGCATCAGGGAGATCCTGGGAATTCCCAGGGCCTAGATCTAGAGGAGTGGCTCTCAACCTTTCTAGACTACTGTACCTCTTTTCAAGAGTCTGATTTGTCTTGTGTACCCCCAAGTTTCACCTTACTTAGGGTATGGCTACACTAGGAGGCTTTCAGCGACATGGCGGTGCCGCTACAGAGAGCTCTCCTGCCGACAAAGTGCTGTTCACACTGGTGCTTTGCGTCGGTAAAACTTTTGTCGTTTGGGGGGACGGGATGGCTTTTTTTAACACCCCTGAACGACAAAAGTTTTGCCAACTGAGTGCCAGTGTAGACAAAGCCTTAAAAACGTACAAAATCAGACATAAAAATACAAAAGTGTCACCCCCACTATTACTGAAAAATTGCTTTCTCATTTTTACCATATAACTATCAAATAAATCACTTGAAATATAAATAGAGCACTTACATTTCAATGTATAGTATACAGAGCAATGTAAGCAAATCATTGTCAATGACATTTTAGTTTGCGCTGACTTTGCGACTGCTTTTTATGTAGCCTGTTGCAAAAGTAGGCAAATATCTAGATGAGTTGACGTACCCCCTGGAAGAGCTCTGAGGACACCCAGGGGTGGGTTGAGAACCACTGATCTAGAAATCCAGGATATCAATATTATCCACACACATTAAAAAATAAAAAAACCCTTAGGACTATAGCCCTTAAACTCCTTAGCTCTAACCCAAAGCTCTTCTGATATCATCTAATACACTTTAGGATCCACAGTATGAGAGACACAGAACTTCTTTCGAGATAGTAAAGAGCTTTACGTCCGCTTCTAGATCAATGGTCTTTTAGCTCCCCAGAGCTGGAAGCCCTCACACGTGCCCTATCTTCTCGAGCTCTAGAACGCCGAGCACACCTGTTTGTCGTGAACTGTGACACAGTCTGTGTTTTGCGAGGGCACCATCAAGAAAAGGGGGGGGGGGGAATAAATACCAAACGCTACAGACAGAAAAGCGCCCAGAGTTAGAGAAAAAGCCCGTGCTAGCATTATTTGGATTTTCTGCTCTCTAGCTCAGGGGCCACTTTGATGGCTTTTAAACCCCAGTGACTCAGGTTCTCTAGAGATTTTATTTTGCATGAGGTGAGGCAGTGTGTGCTTTTAGCAACAGAGGTTTTTTTTCTGTCACTCAGTTCATATACAAACTTACTAAAATATCACCAAGAGAGGAAACTTCCTCTTTCCTCAGAGCCCCCAATGAGCTCTGTTCTAAACAAGTCTTATTTGGATATGTGTTACTCCCCTTGGGGGCATTCATACTGTCAATGCATTTCCTTTTCAGGCCTCTCTTTTGCTAGTACAAAAAGCACTCTGTTGTCATCTGCCGTTAAACCACCACCACGTACAGCCGCAAAGGTGGCTGCATCTCAGTGGTGCTTGAAATGTTTCCTCTATTATCTACAGGGCCCAAGCCTGCTTCCCTTTCAGTCAGCTGGCCTTTCAAAGGGAGCAGTTTGTGAGTGGCGGTCACTTTAAAAGAAAAATCTGTGGCAAGTGCCTGGGGTCCCAGTCTGAGACACCTGAAAGGGGCTTTGCTTTCAAAAAGTGCTGAGTACCCACCCTCTGAAAATCAGGCTTCTTTAAGGGCTCTCACGTTGGGCACCCAAGGACACCAGTCGCTTTTGAAAACCTCGCCAGGTTTTAATGCTTTGGAAACCCTTCTTTTAAGGAGCTAGAAAAGGGTCTCATCCAAAGGCCACTTAAGCCAAGGGAAATATCACTGCTGATTTCAATGGTCTTTGGATCAGGTCCTAAATGTGTAATCCACCAGGTGGCAACCACTAAGGTCAATGACGACCCTCATTGATTTCAATGGAACCCTAAGGTATCTAACTGACCATTTTCCCCCCTCCCCCGCTGAAAGATTTCATATCCTAATAAATTTGGTCACTCCCACCTTTGGGCGTAATTTGTCAGTTTCTCGGCTAAGTCTTTTCATTTCAATTATCGGGCCAATTTCCAGTCCGAAGAATGAGGAACTGAGTCAAAGTTAGCAAAGAGGGAAATTCTTTCCGTTTAGTCTGCAAAAGGAGGGGAACGGGGAAAATCGGCTCAGTGGCCCGTGACATAGGTTGGCTAGATATGAATTCAGGCTGTTCTACACGTGTCCATCAAAAGAGCCCCACAGTGAGTCCATCACAATCACGAATCACCAAAATGCAACTATGGAAATTTACCAGGCTGGGCATGAAATATTGCTGGTATTTAATACAGACTGCTCCATGTCCTGGTGGAAACATGTTTGTAAGGAAGCACTACAATACTCAGCATTAATGATACCAGTACTTCTGTGTTTACAGTCTTCACAGTGAGGGCTTGTTGATTAGTTAGTTTGTTTTTAATATAAGGGCTAGAGCCCATTTGTACTCTCCCTGAATTGAGGTGCCTGACATACATGCCCCAGTATTTCAGTGCGTGCCAAAGAATAAAAAAACCATGGTCCAGACAAGCGGGGCGAGAGAGCCCCAAAGGAGTCACCCCCATGCACTGCGGGCACCAGAAGTTACAGTCTGGAATAATATGAGGGAGGAAAGGGACACAGGGTCAGGAGACTCCACTGGGAGGGATGACAGTTTTTTCCATATCCCTGATCCACCCCTCTCCCACTGAGCAAACATCTCACCATTCTCTTCTGCAGTTCTAGTCCCAAACACTGAATCTTATTCTAAAGGCTCCGGACGTACTGGACCATGCTGTAAAATAGCACAGTCTTTCTTCCTTCTTTTAAATGACGGGTCAGAATAATTTTGGTACCTGCCCTCGGCAGGCACAGAAGTTTTCCCTCCCACCCCCTCAGTTCTGCAGAGAGTCTCACCGCAGAGAGAACGTCATTAAAGTCTGTGAGGCCAATCTTGAGTCCCCGATACTCTTTTTACTAAAGGCAAGTCTACAGTACGGGGGAAAGTCTCTCTAAGCTACACAATTTGAGTTACGTTAGTAGCGTAACTCAAGTTGATGTAGCTTAGATCTACTTACTGCAGGGTCCTCACCGCACTGGGTCGATGGGAGAAACTCTGTCGACGGGATCGACAGTTGATTTAGCGGCTTTTCACTAGACCTGCTAAATCGACCCCGGTGGATTGATTGCTGCAGCATCGATCCACCCGGTAGTGTAGACTAGCCCGTCCTCACTCAGGGTTAAACTCTCAGAGTCACTGGGCCGAATTCTTTTCTCATTCACTCCCAGTGTGAATCAGGAGCAACCGCACTGGAGTCCCTGGGCCTGATCCTCCTCTCACTCACCCTTGGTTATACAAGGAGTAAACTCCACTGACGTCAACAGACAATCAGAATCAAACCTAGGCTGCACACACTGATTTAACCAAAATTCGGTTTGAAATAAATGTAGTTAAACTGGTGCAAACTCCTGGGTGGGCGCTCTTAAAGTGGTTTACAAGTACCTTTTATCAATTTAGTTTAATTCTATTGCTGAATTAAGCTTAATCGAGAGAAGCTAGGTGTAGACAAGGCCCTGTTGGGAGTTCAGACTGAGCACTGACTAGATGAAAACTGAGTAAGGGCTTCAGGAACTGGCTACGTACAGGGGGCCTAGTGTAATTGTCAAAAGTGCCTAGAAGGTTAGGTGCTCTGTAAACCCCAGTGGATGCCTAGTTGCATCTTTGGGTGCCTAAAAACCTTTGAAACTCTGTCCTGAAGGCACTGGCCTGAGGTCAGACATGAAGTCCATGTGGGAAGTAGAACCTGTTTAAAACTCTAGTGTAGATCGGTCGCATTGTATTTCAACATGTGTTAGCTGGTCAAGGTGAACCATAGGCTACCCCCAACTAGCACATGTTAAAATGCAATTTGCCCTGTCTGCATTGGCGTGTTAAGACGTGTTAGTTGTCAAGTTTTAAACACATCACTTCTATTCAGCATTGCCAGCCCCAAGGATTCAAAAACGCTGAGGCCGGCCTCCAAAAATCCTGGGATTAATAATAATACATGGTGGGTTCTTTCTTTGCCTTCCGGTTTTTGAGCCTTTAGCAGTCACATGCAGTCGCGGAGGGCTAGAGATTTACTTTTTCTTTTAAAATGAGAGCTGACATTCTGTCATCACTTGCCACCAGGAGCTGTAGCTGTAAGAAAAAAACTAAATATCAAAAAAGACTTATGATGTTATCACGAAAGTTGGCAATACTGACAGGCCCAGACAGAGCTACTTTATGTGGCGGTGGGTTAAACAAACTCAGCAATGATCAGACTTAGCACATACCTCTCACGAATCTGGCCCACTAATGAATAAGTCCTCACAACATAGCAGTGGGCTAGGTCATTACCACCATCCCCATTTTACAGACTGGAAAACTGAGGAACAGCAAGTTTATGTTGTGTCAGGCCACACTGGGAGTAGGAGGCAGCACCTGCATTAAAATGTGGGCATGCCCAGTTCCTCCAAAAAAGATACACATTCCCAGACTCTCAACTCTGAAAACCTTCTAAGCATCCTCTTTATTTGCTCCCTGTGGTTGTATTATATATTTGTTAAATGCATTAGGATGGGCTATTTACCTTGTTCCGCTGTTTTAGAATCTTTCTGCATCTGATTTCCTTGAACCTTTCCTAGAAAATCTATCTTGGGGTTTGTTTTTTTTTTACTGCTGCCATCCCTGTAATATCACATCTTCTTCGGCATGTGGGAATAACAAGTGGACTTAATGGGGTCTTTTCCCTTTTTGGAGTCCAGAAACTCTACTTAGGGCAAGGTTATTTTTCCATTCAGTTGCCTGCTTGAGTTATGCATTTGTTTGGGGTCTTTTTGTTTTTATTTATTGTTTAAATATCAGTGAATGTCAGTGAAGTTACAACAAGGACTTACACCTGTATGGTCTTAGGTACCCACAGTGTTGGGAGTAGCAAGATACATATCCCCTTCCCTAGGCAGAGGAGGGTCATTTCTTTCTACCATAGTGGTTCCCAAACTGGGGTGTGTGAAATGTTACAGGGGGCTCTCAAGAAAAAAATCCCTAATGGCGGACAAAGCCGTCCCTAGGGACCCGGGCAGTGTGGGGCTGGCAGCTCGAAGCCCCAGGGACTTCCAAGAGCTATGCAGATCAAAGCAAGTGTATCCATCACACTGAGGAGATTTAAACTTCAAGCCTCCTTATAAGAAATGGAAAGGGAGGGGGATATTTTTTGCTGTTTTTAAAATTATGATGAAGAACAAGTTTAAGCTTTGTTGCAACATGTGTTGTTTGCCTGGACTGCTCAAGACCCCAATGCTTATGTAGGAGGAGCTCTTTATTTGAGTTGGCTTCTTAAATACCTTCATGCTGTTTCACATCTGATACTCCTTGGGTGCTAGGGTGACCAGATGTCCCGATTTTATAGGGACAGTCCCAATTTTTGGATCTTTTTCTTATATAAGGTGGGCTTTTGAGAAGCACAAACCCCTGTTGAAAGACAGCAAGACTGGGGCACCTGACTGACTTCCAGTTGGTCCAGTGAAGTCATAGCTGGAGGCAAACTGCTGGGTTTAGAGGAGAAGGAAAGAGGGCAAATTCCAAATAACTGGCCTGAGTGTGTGAAAAGGAAGCAACTCCCTCACAGCCGGATCTCAGCTGGGGCAGGGACTGTCTCTGACCCTGTGGGGCACAGATCTGTTTGGACCTCTAGGTGCTACTGCAGTGTAAATGTTTAACCTCTCCCCCCCCCAAAAACCTGGGGGGGGGGGGAGGGGACACTGGATTTTTGTTCACAACTTTCTGGCAAGACTTTTGAAGCAGGGAGAGGAAAGAGGCGTAGTGGTTTCTCAACCAGTTAGCTTAGGCCGCTCTGCTCACTCCTAACTTTAAGAAGCTGGTAACCCAATTCTATCTTCACTTACCTCAACAAGACAAAAGCTGGAGGTGGGGGTTAAAACTTGTGCTCTAAAATAAATACTGTTACCCATTTTGATCTGAGCAGCTCGTCAAAAAATGTAGGATGGGTAGATTGTCCCAGTTCAGAGACATTGGTGAGAGGCTGGTATTTATACGATACAGGTTTGTTTATGAAGACCGTACAAAGGCCGTTTCCCTTGACACCGAAGGAATCAGATACCAGGAAACCGCTTCTTTTGCTCACAGCACCAAGACTGCACTTTTCAGCCTGCACCTCTGACCCCCCCATTCTCTCCCCAGGCTCAGAGGCTGTGCGTTCAGCCGCTCCTTCCAGCTTTGTGCAGCTCTGTAGTCCTCTGTGTTTTGCACCCTCCCCTCAACCCCCACCCCCCAAATACTTGGCAAAGCTCCCCCGCCCATTCAGTCCAATAGGCCCAGGCAGGCTCACATACCGTCTGGGGTGGGCGGTTTGCAATCGACTTATCCTGACAGTTATCTTAATTGAAAGGTGCATTCACACCCATCAGTCTCAATGAGGTTTGTGCCGTCACCTCTCAGCATAACGCTACTTTCCAGGCATCAGTAATCTCAACACAATGCTACAATTGAAGTTACCTTGTGTGACAGGTTCCTCCTGGGCTGCCACTGAGCCCCCCGATCCACCAGCCTGCACTTTACCAGCACACATATGGATAGGGACAGCCCCAGTTGCAGTTACATACAGACGCTGGAATCAGCTCTGCATGGGAGGCACAGCTAGGGCACCTCCCAGTTCCTAAGGCACACAGCTCCTCTAAGCCAAGGTTAGACCATCTCGTGCTGCACAGAGAACTGTACAGCGTAAGCTCATGAAATTCACCCCCTCCCTCAACGCGGAGAGGAAACACAACAGCTTTCTGCCCAGAGTTAGGACTTCCACACACTGGTTTTAGACAAAGCAAAAACAAGTTTATTAACTACAACAGCTAGATTTTGAATAGCAAATTCTCATCCTAAGAGATGATACAAGCAGCCTGCAGATTCTTAAGGGACCAGCTGCACTAACGTACAGCCTGGAATCCCCAGCTGTTTCGTTCACAGGCTAAGAATCGCTTTAGCTTGGGTCCAGCACTTCCCCCAGTTCAGTTTTTGTTCCTCAGGTGTTACTGAGAGTCGCTTTGGGTGGGGAGTCAGTGAAGAACCACGATGAGGTCACTCCCCTGCCTTAAATAGCTTTTGCATATGGCAGGAATCCTTTGTCTCAAAGCTGGGTTCCCACGCCAGTCAGTGGGGAAAAAAAAACACTGGGATTTCAGAATGAAGTCCAGCACCAGGTGACCTGGTCACATGACCCTGTAGTACCATAGCAGCTATGAGTCAGAGGTTTTTTACAGCATCCTCAAGAAGGCTTCCTGGTGGGAGATCAGCTTCTCCTAAGGCCTGTCTTCTCCTAATGACTCATCAACCTGAATGGGCCCTTCCCAGGTGTAAACACATTTGTAATAAGATAGACAGTCAGTATTCCTAACTTCAGATACAAAAATGATACGACTACAAATAGGATAATCCTCTTCTTTAAATAATAACCTTTCCAATGGTCTCACACGACCTAGCCTGAATAAAATACATCAGAATTATGCCCTAATCAGATCACTGAAGAACCGGGAGTGCAGCGTTACACCTTGCAATACAAGTCCAGACCCAACAATAATGCTGGATACTTCATTTACAGCAGTGGTCACCAGCCGATCACAATCAAAGTCTGGTAGTATAGCATGGCTGCCGCTAAGGCAGGCTCCCTGCCTATCCTGGCCCACGCCGCTCCCGAAAGCAGCCAGTGGGGCAGGGTCTCCCTCTGCACACTGCTCCTGCCTGCAAGCACCACCCCTGTGGCCAGGAGAGCTGCAGGAGTGGTGCTTGCAGAGGGGGCAGAGCATGGGGCCACGTGCCCGCCATTCCCCCCAGGGCCACGTTGGCCCCTTCTGGGAGCGGTGTCTGGCCAGGGTAGGCAGGGAGCCTGCCTTAGCCTCGCTGCGCTCACCACTGACCAGGAGCCATCGGAGGACAGTGCTGCCACGCAGGAGGCCGCACCCCAACCCCCAGCCCCCTCCCAGAGCCAACACCCCAACCCCCTTCCCCAGCCCTGAGCCCCCTCCCAGAGCCAGCACCCCTCATCCTCTTCTACACCCCAACCCCCTGCCCCAGGCTCAGCCCAGAGCCCCCTCCCACACTGCGAACCCCTCAGCCCCAGCCCAGAGCCCACTCCCACACTGCGAACCCCTCAGCCCAAGCCCAGAGCCCGCATCCCCTCCCGAACCCCAACCGGGTGAAAGTAAGTGAGGGTGGGGGAGAGCGAGCGACAGAAGCAGGGGGATGGAGTGAGCGGGGTACATTCAGGGTTGCCCTTAGATTCAAAAAGTGATCTTGGGCATAAAAAGGTTGGAGACCACTGACTTACAACATTAGTCCGGAAACAGCCCATTATAAATCCTGTGCAAAAAGGGGCCGCCTTCGTTCTCCTGGCATGCCAGCGTCACCCACTTCCTGCCAATCTCCCCTGGAAGCTCACCGCTGTGCAGCCTGCCCTGGTAGACGCGCTCGAGCTCTTCAATCCCGCATCAATAAAAATAACGCTCCCATGACAGAGCCATCCCCTGGGCCACTTGGTGCACTTCGGGTTGGTCTCAGGATTATCAGCAGCACGAGACCAGAACAGTTTTCAGCAGCAGCTAGTAAGGTGCAGAGGTAGGAAATCGACAATTGCCTGGTTATCCAAAGCCACCTCTCCGCTTCCCGTTCTTCCCAAAACCAAATATCTGAGGTTTTGAGGTCACAAGGGACCGCTATGACCATCTGGCCTGACCTGCTTAACACAGGGCAGAGAAGCTCACCCAGTGATTCCCGCGTTGAGCCCAGTAACTTAGGCTCTAGTTCAGTGTATATGTTTCCAGTTGATCTCCCTCCCCCTCCCCCCCCAAAACAGGGGAGGGGCTGGTATGACTCATGGTATCGTCGAGTCATTCTTGACCAGAGATTGCCGGCCTGCAAAACATTCCAAGGCCCCCAGCTCAGAGACACTAAGGCAGTGGCCCCCAACCTTTTTTGTCTGGCGGGCGCCAAACGGACAGGCATCCGCCGAAATGCCGCCAAGCAGCGGCAATGTCAATAGGCGTCGCCGCCGCCAAGCAGCGTCATCCAGAGGCGTCACCACCGAAATGCCGCCCATTTTCGGACGCTGCTTCTGTCCTAGCGTAACGCTGTCAGCGGCTGGGATCAAACCTGGGATCTCGAGCCTCTGCTGCCTGAACTAACAGGCACTTCTCTGAGCTGCGGCTGCAGCAGGCTCGTCTAGCGCCGTAGCACAGACCAGGCCTACGACTGGAAGCTCAGGTAAGCAGGGGGCTCCATTACAGCTGTGGCAGTGATTTCGCGGCACGGAGGTGGCTCAATGGGAAGAGGAGATCAAAACCGCTCCCTGAAAGGTGGCCCAGAGTTTGGTCCTTATTTGCCTGTCTTGGTGCCCAGACGTACCACAGGAAGTGGCCTCAAGTGAGAACCAGCTAGTTCAGAAATCCCCAGTTCGTCCAGTCCAGTCTCCTGTCTAAGTGGCCGGTAGCAGCCGCTTCAGAGGAAAGTGCAGGTCACCTAATGGACGATGAGATCACTCATCCATTAGGGACAGTTTACTCCCAAGGGCAGGGAGCTTATGCCCTGAAGCAGAAGTGTCTGGCCCAGCTCAGATGCTTTTTGGTTTAGTCCATTAGCCAGAGAAACGTCCGAGCCCAGCGCCGTGCTAAACGTTTACACACACGTGGGGTTTGCTGCAGATCCAGTGTCTCTCCATCGAGCACCGCGAGGAGCTGATGGCTTTTGCTTCCTTCAGATACACGCACTCCCCTCCCCCTCCGATGTGAAACCTGCAGGGAAGGAGCAAAGGGACGGTCAGCAACGGGGAATGAGCAGTGGGTTCCCAGTCACCCAGCAGGGTCACAGCACACAGAGAAACACAGACAGTCACACCGCGTGCCAAGGGAGGTAACCGGGATTACCCCCATACCACAGGTGGGGAAGTGGAGGCGCAGAGGTAAAGAAGGGACCTGTCCCGGGCACCACAGCATTTAGTGACAAAGCTGGGATCAGAACCCAGGTCTCCCGATTCCCTGTCCCCTGCTCTAGCCGCTGGCCCACGCTGGCTCTTAAGGGGAGGCTCCTTCAGCCGCAGGGTGAACATTCATCTGCTCCCCTGCAAAAGCAGCTATGACCCACGGCAGAAGACTAGTGTAGAGGGAACCAACATCTCCCAGCCCCATGAAGCCCCAGGGGCCGGGGGTTGAGATCTCTGAAGGCAGAGAGAATCAGCACTGCGCGGGACTCGGATCCGAGAGCCCAGATCCCCCATGGCTCCCCACAGAGGGTAGCGCTGGAGGTGGGGCTGGACGCAGACATGGGGAGCACGTTGAGATCATACAAGACTCGGGTCTCCCTGGTCAGCGACGAGTCCCGGCTCGGTCCGAGTCCGACACGTCAAGCGCCCATGACCCAGCTCTCGGGGAGAGGGGAGAACTCACCAGCTGTTGAATTCGGTGCCATTCACCCATCTCCAAAGCTGGTTCGTGTCCTTCTGGAGGCCGAGCCAGTGGTCACGGTGGCCTCTGTAGCGCAGCATGAAGTCCTTCAACCAGAGCAGCAGAAAACCTACATGACGCGCCTGACAGAGCTCCCTGAGCTGGGTTTGAGTCTACAGGACGACAGATGGGGCAGCCCCGCGCCCCATCCAGCAAACGCATCCTGTGCAGCGTCTGCCACCGGCTGCAGTCAGCACACAGCTTGGAAGAGATTCTTCTAAAGTGACATGATCTGGAGACCCCTGACCCTTCCCAGAGCCCCAGCTGTCAGAGGGCGGGTGCTCAACCCTTTGTGATGATCAGCTCTACTTGGGGGGGGTCTCACCTGGGCTCCCACATCCCTTGTCATGTCAGAATTACCTGGACGTAGCTTAAGAGCCACAGGACACCGGGTGCTCCAGGGATAAGGTGAGGCCCAGGGAAACAGCAGGGCTGGGGCTCAGGGAATGAGTAGGGCAGGGAGCTGTGACAGCTCAAGGCAGAGGGGATGGATGGGGAGGCGGGGGGGGGGGGCCCTGGGAGCTCAGAGTTGACAGGGAAGTGGTGTCTGAGATGGGTTGAGTCTCACGAGTTGCTGCTGAGAGTTTGGAAGCCGGACGCCCTCAGAACAGGCACGTCTGGAACCGCTGACCCCCCTCCCCCCCGCCCCGGAAACTGCTGAGCTGTCCATGGAGACAGCCCAGCCTTTCCCAGCAGCCCCTGGGGCGGAGGTCAGCCCTGAGTCACGGAGGCAGGTTTCAGGCTGCAGCCTGGCAGCGTCTCACTGTCGGAGGTGGGAGTGAAGCAGAGTTTGGGGAATGGAGGCAGACGGGCAGCCTGTCACAGGGAGGGAGCTGGAGCAGAGCCGGCTGTGCCCACGGAAGCGGGACGTCTGCCTGGGACAGGGACGGTTAGATCGGCACCGGGCTGGGACCCAGCCTGGTCTCCCGTCATGCCAGCTCCCACCCCACCCCCAGGGTCTGAGCCCTGGCACCGTTCCAGCACCAGCCACCAGGCCGCACCCGACCTGTTGCTGCTCCACAAACTCACCATGTCCTGCTGGGTGTCGATCCCAGCCAGGGAGGCGCCCAGTGCAGAGCAGTTGCTCCGGCTGTAGGTCCAGTTCCCTTCAGTCACTGAGAAATAATAGCATTTCCCTTGGAACGCGACCCAGCCATTGGGGCAGGCCACAGGTGCCCTTGATAGCACCCCTGGAAATGAGAGAGAACAGGGTGAGTCTGTCCCGGTCTCCTTCCCTGCCCTGCCCCCGCAGGGGAGCAGCCCCTAAGGCACAGCCCCCACCCCCCCAGTCTGAGTAGTGAGCAGGGACCCCATATCGGAGCGAGCGACTCTGAGCCCGAGACAGATCCCCCCCCCTCCCTGATTGGCATAGCGGGGACATGCACTGACCCGCCCTATGGACTGGGAGGCAGGACTCCTGGGTTCTGATCCCCCCCACCCTGCAGTACCATCCCCACGCGACCCCCTCTGTAGAAGGGGACAGTCGCCTGCCACCCCTGGGGCTGAGCGGGGGGATGGCCGGACAGCGCTCAGAGAGTTCACTGAGCAACGGGGAATTCACTTGGGTCAGTCCCATCCTCTCACTTTATCCCGGGGGGGCTGGCAATACAGAAGGGGAGGGGCTGGCTCCAGGTCACAGGGAGTCAGTGGCCAAGCTGTGATTCAAACCCGAGTCCTGGCCAGTCCTTCGCTCACACCGCACCCCTCCCGAGTGCGGGGGGCTCACACAGGTGTCGGTTATGGCGCTTCTGTAAGATGAATTTCAGGGGCGCGCTCAGCCCGTGGCACTAACCGGGTTCTGAGAGGTGGGAACTTGAGAACCCGGCCCAGGGTGGTGCCATGCACCTCAGCCATGGAAAGCTGCTTCTGTGAGCAGCAGGGCCCCGTAGATCTCCTCCTCGCCCAGACAGAGCGGCAGGAAACAGGGAGTTCGAGCCACCCGAGTAGCCAGGGCAGGGACGGGGCCTGGGCACAGTCTCCAGCGACGGCTGGCAAAAATCCAGCCGTTTGGCTCTGCAGCAGTCTGCCCCAGATGGCTGGGCCTGGGCACAGGCAGGCGCTGCCGTCACTTGTGTAGGCCAAGCTCAGACCTGGGTGCAGTGTAGATGCCTAGACAGAGGCACGAACCCCTGGCCCACCCTTCCTATTCACAGGGCTTTTAGCATGCGTGTGCACGCCCCCATCATAGCAGCACCTGAGCTTCCCACAAGCACGGATCAATTTTAGCCTCACGTTTCCCCCCTGCCCTGTGAGGCAAGGAAGTCTCATTATCCCCATTTCACTAAGGGGGAAACTGAGGCACGGAGCAGGGACGCATTCTGGCCAGTCACCCAGTAGCAACAGCACCCAAGAATCCCCATGAAGTTAGCAGGGCCCCACAACCGGTCACGGGATTAAAAACCAGTCCAGGCCTGGCGATGAGAGAAGCTCCCCAAGCGGCAGTAGGGAGCTCCGAGGGAGAGGAGGGCTGACTGCCGGCTGATCTCTGTGGGGAAGGGGAGTCGGAAGGGGCCAGCTCAGAGGAGCCGAGGGAGGGCCGCAGCAAGACTCCTGGCCTGAGGAGGGGAATCTGCCCAAAATATCGCACAGGGCCAGGAGGTCTGGGTGGGGGATCCCAGAATCCGGGGGAACGAGGGCTAGGCTTGACGGGCGAAAGAGCGCTTTGATTTCCTGTAAGAAACCGAACGAAATGGCACAAAAGGGGAGAAATCTTCATTTAAGATGCTCTGGCCTAGTGATGAGCCCTCTACAAGACACACAAGAGGGAGCTGGAGGCAGCACACCTGCTGGGAGGCACCCTGTTATACTGTCCCTATTGAAATACCTAGATGCTCTGCATGGACTTCAATGGGAGCTGGGATAAGGCCACGGTGCTCAGCCCAAGGACATCGATAGGTTATTTAATTCCCTGGCTGCCCAACAAGGGCCTAACAAGCATGGCAGGGTTATTAGAGACATTAGGAACCAAGTGCTGCAGAGTTCAGGTTACTCCCCTCCCTAGATCACCTTAACTCTGCCCCCTTGCAGTGACGCCGGCCTGCTCGTCACATGCCGAGTAGGAAATTGACCTCCACACTGCATAGCACACACTTCCTATGTGTGTGTGAGCCCAAGCAGAGGAGCAGGGGTCTCACGGACAGTGCTGCTTTCCAGGGGAACGTCCCGGGCAGGGAGAGGTTGGATGTTTAGACTCCCTGCAACTGGCTCGAGTGACACGGGGAGTCGGCTGCCTCGGGGATCCCAAGGGCCTCAACTTGTGAGGGGCTGGGGAGCTGCTATGCCAAGCCCTCCATGCCTGAACAGAACGGGTCCTCCATGAGGACGGGGGTCTGATCGCTCTTGCGCGACACTGTGTCCAATCTAGGCAGTAACAATACCGAATAACAACCATGTATGGGCCTGAAGGGCTCCAGCGGGAACCACATCACATCAGGCTAGAGAGAGGGCGGCAGCCTGTTTCCCGAGCTGGAGTTGGCATGGATGGAGAGGGCAGCTAGATTTTCTAGGAGTGTCTATGGGGGCAGAGTTAAGGTGGCCTGAATACCCAGAGTGCTATGGGCAGCCTTAGCTCCGCCCTGCCTGGGTTTTTCATGTTGAGGGGGTTATTTGAACTGCTGTTCTTGCCAGGCCCCAGCCGGGGGAGCCAGGGGAACATAGCAGCAGCTTTAACTCCTGCGGAAATGAAGATTTGTGTGCAGTGAATCTATAGTAAGGTTCATGAACAGTGTCAACCGCAACTAGAGCGGTTAATAGCCGAGGGGGAAACTTTCCATCTCCGTTCCAACTTGAGGGGCAGGTTTAATTCCCAGCTGTGCTGCAGTCAGAGCGCTCCCTCCCCCACTGACCAATCAAGCCTGTCTCAAAGACACTGTAGTACCTGCAAGCCCTGTCCTGGGAGCAGCCAACAAGCGGGGATGCAGGAAGGCCGGCGGCCTCAGAGCCATGCTGGGCAGGTGAGCTAAAGATTTTGGGGTGGGAATTAAGTTCAGTCCATTGCTCCAGGTGAAGGACGGGGTGTGTGTGTCTGAGCTGTACAGAGGGAGTGATGGGCTCTGGGGCAGAGAATCAGACTTCTCAGGTGACCCCTTCCTGAACCCAATGCTGACGCCAGACAGGCCGGGAGGGGAGAACATGCACCTGAGACAGCTCCAGGCTGAATGGGAAGCACAGAGGAGGGCAGGCGGGCTGGGAACTCACCTGCCAGAGCTGCTACCAAAGCAATGACGACAAAGAACAGAAACACAGCTACACCGGAGACACGGATCAGGGCTATACGCACGGATGGGTCCCTGAAGGGAGATCGAGAACCTGAAAGAGAAGCCAGGCAGGCTCCCAGGGCTGCTCCACGGCAGGGGTTAGGGAGCCAGCGTTCGTAACCACCAGCATCGGAGCTGCCACAGATCTGGATTTATTTGTATCGCTGGTACGTGCGGGCGCACGGATATTAGTTAAAACCATGCAGAGTCCTAACAATGTCCTCCCGAAATCCCACCGAGTTACAGGGATCTCGGCTCCCGTTAGAGGATAAACGGGGCTAGTTAATCCCCCTCTTCCCATCCAGAATCTCCTGGAACATTGGCAGGGTGACCGGCTCCCAGCTGTCAGGGATGGGAACGGGTCTCACACTCCTTCTCTGCAGTCTGGGCCCTGAGCTGTGTCCGTGCCCCTGCCTGGGGGCTCAGACTCGGTCACGCACGGAGCCCTCAGGCCCAGCTGCAGACAGCTCCTCTGAGCCCAGAGCAATTGAACATCCGACCCCCTGCCCCCCTCGGTGAGTGTGGGGAAAATCTGCTGTATGTTCAGCACACGTTTCATACGGATTCCTCCAGAGAGCT